>NW_026907032.1:0-299966 GCF_033978795.1 Nerophis ophidion
AAAGGTTTATAATCATAACTCCAAAACCAAATATGAAATTTGTCTTAAAAAGCCTTTAATATTGAATTTATGTGAGTTTTAGCAGAATCAGGTATTTTGGAAAGAATCACAAATACAAATATTATATTTTACTGGCCTCATATTGGTCACACTCAAAATGACAGTTTTTGAAACATAACTCCAAAAATACACATGCAAAATGTCTAATAATGCCTGAAGAAATGCATCTTCGAGAGTTTTCCAGAAAAAAAACATTTGGTAAGGTTTGCAAAAACATAATTTGATTTGTTACTCAATTTGACAGTAATGTACTTAGAATCCTGAGATAATGCGAAAAAAGCAATAAAAATGTATTCAAACATAATTCCTAATCCAAACGTGCAAAATGTCTAAAAATGCCTGTGATATTGAATACATGTGAGTTTTACTAGATACAGTTGTTTTTCAATGGTTTGCAAATACAAAAATTAGGTTTTACTCAATATGACTGTATACTGTAACACTCAATATGACAGTTATTTAAACATAACTCCTACACCACACATGAAAAATGGCTAATAATGCCTGAAATAATGCATCTTTGGGAGTTTTACTCGAAACCTATGCTTTTTTAAATCTTGCAAATGCAAAAAGTAGTTTTTTAGTCAATATGACTATAATAGTCTTAGAATCCTGAGATAATGCGAAAAAAGCAATAAAAATGTATTCAAACATAACTTCTAAACAACAGATGCAAAATGGCGAATAATGCCTAGAGATATGTTTTTTTGTTAGTTGTACTAGAAAAATGATCTTTTGTAAGGTTTGCAAAGACACAAGTTAGTTTTTTTATTCAATATAACAGTGTAACTGTCATCCTAAATATGAAAGGTTTATAATCATAACTCCAAAACCAAATATGAAATGTGTCTTAAAAAGCCTTTAATATTGAATTTATGTGAGTTTTAGCAGAATCAGGTATTTTGGAAAGAATCACAAATACAAATATTAGATTTTACTGGCCTCATATTGGTCACACTCAAAATGACAGTTTTTGAAACATAACTCCAAAAATACACATGCAAAATGTCTAATAATGCCTGATGAAATGCATCTTCGAGAGTTTTCCAGAAAAAAAACATTTGGTAAGGTTTGCAAAAACAAAATTTGATTTGTTACTCAATTTGACAGTAATGTACTTAGAATCCTGAAATAATGCGAAAAAAGCAATAAAAATGTATTCAAACATAAATCCTAATCCAAACGTGCAAAATGTCTAAAAATGCCCGTGATATTGAATACATGTGAGTTTTACTAGATACAGTTGTTTTTCAATGGTTTGCAAATACAAAAATGAGGTTTTACTCAATATGACTGTATACTGTAACACTCAATATGACAGTTATTTAAACATAACTCCTACACCACACATGAAAAATGGCTAATAATGCCTGAAATAATGCATCTTTGGGAGTTTTACTCGAAACATATGCTTTTTTAAATCTTGTAAATGCAAAAAGTTGTTTTTTACTCAATATGACTATAATAGTCTTAGAATCCTGAGATAATGCGAAAAAAGCAATAAAAATGTATTCAAACATAACTTCTAAACAACAGATGCAAAATGGCGAATAATGCCTAGAGATATGTTTTTTTGTTAGTTGTACTAGAAAAATGATCTTTTGTAAGGTTTGCAAAGACACAAGTTAGTTTTTTTATTCAATATAACAGTGTAACTGTCATCCTAAATATGAAAGGTTTATAATCATAACTCCAAAACCAAATATGAAATGTGTCTTAAAAAGCCTTTAATATTGAATTTATGTGAGTTTTAGCAGAATCAGGTATTTTGGAAAGAATCACAAATACAAATATTAGATTTTACTGGCCTCATATTGGTCACACTCAAAATGACAGTTTTTGAAACATAACTCCAAAAATACACATGCAAAATGTCTAATAATGCCTGATGAAATGCATCTTCGAGAGTTTTCCAGAAAAAAAACATTTGGTAAGGTTTGCAAAAACAAAATTTGATTTGTTACTCAATTTGACAGTAATGTACTTAGAATCCTGAAATAATGCGAAAAAAGCAATAAAAATGTATTCAAACATAAATCCTAATCCAAACGTGCAAAATGTCTAAAAATGCCCGTGATATTGAATACATGTGAGTTTTACTAGATACAGTTGTTTTTCAATGGTTTGCAACTACAAAAATGAGGTTTTACTCAATATAACTGTATACTGTAACACTCAATATGACAGTTATTTAAACATAACTCCTACACCACACATGAAAAATGGCTAATAATGCCTGAAATAATGCATCTTTGGGAGTTTTACTCGAAACATATGCTTTTTTAAATCTTGCAAATGCAAAAAGTAGTTTTTTACTCAATATGACTATAATAGTCTTAGAATCCTGAGATAATGCGAAAAAAGCAATAAAAATGTATTCAAACATAACTTCTAAACAACACATGCAAAATGGCTAATAATGCCTAGAGATATGTTTTTTTGTTAGTTGTACTAGAAAAATGATCTTTTGTAAGGTTTGCAAAGACACAAGTTAGTTTTTTTATTCAATTTAACAGTGTAACTGTCATCCTAAATATGAAAGGTTTATAATTATAACTCCAAAACCAAATATGAAATTTGTCTTAAAAAGCCTTTAATATTGAATTTATGTGAGTTTTAGCAGAATCAGGTATTTTGGAAAGAATCACAAATACAAATATTATATTTTACTGGCCTCATATTGGTCACACTCAAAATGACAGTTTTTGAAACATAACTCCAAAAATACACATGCAAAATGTCTAATAATGCCTGAAGAAATGCATCTTCGAGAGTTTTCCAGAAAAAAAACATTTGGTAAGGTTTGCAAAAACATAATTTGATTTGTTACTCAATTTGACAGTAATGTACTTAGAATCCTGAGATAATGCGAAAAAAGAAATATAAATGTATTCAAACATAATTCCTAATCCAAACGTGCAAAATGTCTAAAAATGCCTGTGATATTGAATACATGTGAGTTTTACTAGATACAGTTGTTTTTCAATGGTTTGCAAATACAAAAATGAGGTTTTACTCAATATGACTGTATACTGTAACACTCAATATGACAGTTATTTAAACATAACTCCTACACCACACATGAAAAATGGCTAATAATGCCTGAAATAATGCATCTTTGGGAGTTTTACTCGAAACCTATGCTTTTTTAAATCTTGCAAATGCAAAAAGTAGTTTTTTAGTCAATATGACTATAATAGTCTTAACTCCTGTGATAATGCTAAAAAAGCAATAAAAATGTATTCAAACATAACTTCTAAACAACAGATGCAAAATGGCGAATAATGCCTAGAGATATGTTTTTTTGTTAGTTGTACTAGAAAAATGATCTTTTGTAAGGTTTGCAAAGACACAAGTTAGTTTTTTTATTCAATATAACAGTGTAACTGTCATCCTAAATATGAAAGGTTTATAATCATAACTCCAAAACCAAATATGAAATGTGTCTTAAAAAGCCTTTAATATTGAATTTATGTGAGTTTTAGCAGAATCAGGTATTTTGGAAAGAATCACAAATACAAATATTAGATTTTACTGGCCTCATATTGGTCACACTCAAAATGACAGTTTTTGAAACATAACTCCAAAAATACACATGCAAAATGTCTAATAATGCCTGATGAAATGCATCTTCGAGAGTTTTCCAGAAAAAAAACATTTGGTAAGGTTTGCAAAAACAAAATTTGATTTGTTACTCAATTTGACAGTAATGTACTTAGAATCCTGAAATAATGCGAAAAAAGCAATAAAAATGTATTCAAACATAAATCCTAATCCAAACGTGCAAAATGTCTAAAAATGCCCGTGATATTGAATACATGTGAGTTTTACTAGATACAGTTGTTTTTCAATGGTTTGCAACTACAAAAATGAGGTTTTACTCAATATAACTGTATACTGTAACACTCAATATGACAGTTATTTAAACATAACTCCTACACCACACATGAAAAATGGCTAATAATGCCTGAAATAATGCATCTTTGGGAGTTTTACTCGAAACATATGCTTTTTTAAATCTTGCAAATGCAAAAAGTAGTTTTTTACTCAATATGACTATAATAGTCTTAGAATCCTGAGATAATGCGAAAAAAGCAATAAAAATGTATTCAAACATAACTTCTAAACAACACATGCAAAATGGCTAATAATGCCTAGAGATATGTTTTTTTGTTAGTTGTACTAGAAAAATGATCTTTTGTAAGGTTTGCAAAGACACAAGTTAGTTTTTTTATTCAATTTAACAGTGTAACTGTCATCCTAAATATGAAAGGTTTATAATCATAACTCCAAAACCAAATATGAAATTTGTCTTAAAAAGCCTTTAATATTGAATTTATGTGAGTTTTAGCAGAATCAGGTATTTTGGAAAGAATCACAAATACAAATATTAGATTTTACTGGCCTCATATTGGTCACACTCAAAATGACAGTTTTTGAAACATAACTCCAAAAATACACATGCAAAATGTCTAATAATGCCTGAAGAAATGCATCTTCGAGAGTTTTCCAGAAAAAAAACATTTGGTAAGGTTTGCAAAAACATAATTTGATTTGTTACTCAATTTGACAGTAATGTACTTAGAATCCTGAGATAATGCGAAAAAAGCAATAAAAATGTATTCAAACATAATTCCTAATCCAAACGTGCAAAATGTCTAAAAATGCCTGTGATATTGAATACATGTGAGTTTTACTAGATACAGTTGTTTTTCAATGGTTTGCAAATACAAAAATGAGGTTTTACTCAATATGACTGTATACTGTAACACTCGATATGACAGTTATTTAAACATAACTCCTACACCACACATGAAAAATGGCTAATAATGCCTGAAATAATGCATCTTTGGGAGTTTTACTCGAAACCTATGCTTTTTTAAATCTTGCAAATGCAAAAAGTAGTTTTTTAGTCAATATGACTATAATAGTCTTAACTCCTGTGATAATGCTAAAAAAGCAATAAAAATTTATTCAAACATAACTTCTAAACAACACATGCAAAATGGCTAATAATGCCTAGAGATATGTTTTTTTGTTAGTTGTACTAGAAAAATGATCTTTTGTAAGGTTTGCAAAGACACAAGTTAGATTTTTTATTTAATATAACAGTGTAACTGTCATACTAAATATGAAAGGTTTATAATCATAACTCCAAAACCAAATATGAAATTTGTCTTAAAAAGCCTTTAATATTGAATTTATGTGAGTTTTAGCAGAATCAGGTATTTTGGAAAGAATCACAAATACAAATATTAGATTTTACTGAACTCATATTGGTCACACTCAAAATGACAGTTTTTGAAACATAACTCCAAAAATACACATGCAAAATGTCTAATAATGCCTGAAGAAATGCATCTTTGAGAGTTTTCCAGAAAAAAAACATTTGGTAAGGTTTGCAAAAACAAAATTTGATTTGTTACTCAATTTGACAGTCATGTACTTAGAATCCTGAGATAATGCGAAAAAAGCAATAAAAATGTATTCAAACATAATTCCTAATCCAAACGTGCAAAATGTCTAAAAATGCCTGTGATATTGAATACATGTGAGTTTTACTAGATACAGTTGTTTTTCAATGGTTTGCAAATACAAAAATGAGGTTTTACTCAATATGACTGTATACTGTAACACTCAATATGACAGTTATTTAAACATAACTCCTACACCACACATGAAAAATGGCTAATAATGCCTGAAATAATGCATCTTTGGGAGTTTTACTCGAAACATATGCTTTTTTAAATCTTGTAAATGCAAAAAGTTGTTTTTTACTCAATATGACTATAATAGTCTTAGAATCCTGAGATAATGCGAAAAAAGCAATAAAAATGTATTCAAACATAACTTCTAAACAACAGATGCAAAATGGCGAATAATGCCTAGAGATATGTTTTTTTGTTAGTTGTACTAGAAAAATGATCTTTTGTAAGGTTTGCAAAGACACAAGTTAGTTTTTTTATTCAATATAACAGTGTAACTGTCATCCTAAATATGAAAGGTTTATAATCATAACTCCAAAACCAAATATGAAATGTGTCTTAAAAAGCCTTTAATATTGAATTTATGTGAGTTTTAGCAGAATCAGGTATTTTGGAAAGAATCACAAATACAAATATTAGATTTTACTGGCCTCATATTGGTCACACTCAAAATGACAGTTTTTGAAACATAACTCCAAAAATACACATGCAAAATGTCTAATAATGCCTGATGAAATGCATCTTCGAGAGTTTTCCAGAAAAAAAACATTTGGTAAGGTTTGCAAAAACAAAATTTGATTTGTTACTCAATTTGACAGTAATGTACTTAGAATCCTGAAATAATGCGAAAAAAGCAATAAAAATGTATTCAAACATAAATCCTAATCCAAACGTGCAAAATGTCTAAAAATGCCCGTGATATTGAATACATGTGAGTTTTACTAGATACAGTTGTTTTTCAATGGTTTGCAACTACAAAAATGAGGTTTTACTCAATATAACTGTATACTGTAACACTCAATATGACAGTTATTTAAACATAACTCCTACACCACACATGAAAAATGGCTAATAATGCCTGAAATAATGCATCTTTGGGAGTTTTACTCGAAACATATGCTTTTTTAAATCTTGCAAATGCAAAAAGTAGTTTTTTACTCAATATGACTATAATAGTCTTAGAATCCTGAGATAATGCGAAAAAAGCAATAAAAATGTATTCAAACATAACTTCTAAACAACACATGCAAAATGGCTAATAATGCCTAGAGATATGTTTTTTTGTTAGTTGTACTAGAAAAATGATCTTTTGTAAGGTTTGCAAAGACACAAGTTAGTTTTTTTATTCAATTTAACAGTGTAACTGTCATCCTAAATATGAAAGGTTTATAATCATAACTCCAAAACCAAATATGAAATTTGTCTTAAAAAGCCTTTAATATTGAATTTATGTGAGTTTTAGCAGAATCAGGTATTTTGGAAAGAATCACAAATACAAATATTATATTTTACTGGCCTCATATTGGTCACACTCAAAATGACAGTTTTTGAAACATAACTCCAAAAATACACATGCAAAATGTCTAATAATGCCTGAAGAAATGCATCTTCGAGAGTTTTCCAGAAAAAAAACATTTGGTAAGGTTTGCAAAAACATAATTTGATTTGTTACTCAATTTGACAGTAATGTACTTAGAATCCTGAGATAATGCGAAAAAAGCAATAAAAATGTATTCAAACATAATTCCTAATCCAAACGTGCAAAATGTCTAAAAATGCCTGTGATATTGAATACATGTGAGTTTTACTAGATACAGTTGTTTTTCAATGGTTTGCAAATACAAAAATGAGGTTTTACTCAATATGACTGTATACTGTAACACTCAATATGACAGTTATTTAAACATAACTCCTACACCACACATGAAAAATGGCTAATAATGCCTGAAATAATGCATCTTTGGGAGTTTTACTCGAAACCTATGCTTTTTTAAATCTTGCAAATGCAAAAAGTAGTTTTTTAGTCAATATGACTATAATAGTCTTAACTCCTGTGATAATGCTAAAAAAGCAATAAAAATGTATTCAAACATAACTTCTAAACAACAGATGCAAAATGGCGAATAATGCCTAGAGATATGTTTTTTTGTTAGTTGTACTAGAAAAATGATCTTTTGTAAGGTTTGCAAAGACACAAGTTAGTTTTTTTATTCAATATAACAGTGTAACTGTCATCCTAAATATGAAAGGTTTATAATCATAACTCCAAAACCAAATATGAAATGTGTCTTAAAAAGCCTTTAATATTGAATTTATGTGAGTTTTAGCAGAATCAGGTATTTTGGAAAGAATCACAAATACAAATATTAGATTTTACTGGCCTCATATTGGTCACACTCAAAATGACAGTTTTTGAAACATAACTCCAAAAATACACATGCAAAATGTCTAATAATGCCTGATGAAATGCATCTTCGAGAGTTTTCCAGAAAAAAAACATTTGGTAAGGTTTGCAAAAACAAAATTTGATTTGTTACTCAATTTGACAGTAATGTACTTAGAATCCTGAAATAATGCGAAAAAAGCAATAAAAATGTATTCAAACATAAATCCTAATCCAAACGTGCAAAATGTCTAAAAATGCCCGTGATATTGAATACATGTGAGTTTTACTAGATACAGTTGTTTTTCAATGGTTTGCAACTACAAAAATGAGGTTTTACTCAATATGACTGTATACTGTAACACTCAATATGACAGTTATTTAAACATAACTCCTACACCACACATGAAAAATGGCTAATAATGCCTGAAATAATGCATTTTTGGGAGTTTTACGCGAAACATATGCTTTTTTAAATCTTGTAAATGCAAAAAGTTGTTTTTTACTCAATATGACTATAATAGTCTTAGAATCCTGAGATAATGCGAAAAAAGCAATAAAAATGTATTCAAACATAACTTCTAAACAACAGGTGCAAAATGGCGAATAATGCCTAGAGATATGTTTTTTTGTTAGTTGTACTAGAAAAATGATCTTTTGTAAGGTTTGCAAAGACACAAGTTAGTTTTTTTATTCAATATAACAGTGTAACTGTCATCCTAAATATGAAAGGTTTATAATCATAACTCCAAAACCAAATATGAAATGTGTCTTAAAAAGCCTTTAATATTGAATTTATGTGAGTTTTAGCAGAATCAGGTATTTTGGAAAGAATCACAAATACAAATATTATATTTTACTGGCCTCATATTGGTCACACTCAAAATGACAGTTTTTGAAACATAACTCCAAAAATACACATGCAAAATGTCTAATAATGCCTGATGAAATGCATCTTCGAGAGTTTTCCAGAAAAAAAACATTTGGTAAGGTTTGCAAAAACAAAATTTGATTTGTTACTCAATTTGACAGTAATGTACTTAGAATCCTGAAATAATGCGAAAAAAGCAATAAAAATGTATTCAAACATAAATCCTAATCCAAACGTGCAAAATGTCTAAAAATGCCCGTGATATTGAATACATGTGAGTTTTACTAGATACAGTTGTTTTTCAATGGTTTGCAACTACAAAAATGAGGTTTTACTCAATATAACTGTATACTGTAACACTCAATATGACAGTTATTTAAACATAACTCCTACACCACACATGAAAAATGGCTAATAATGCCTGAAATAATGCATCTTTGGGAGTTTTACTCGAAACATATGCTTTTTTAAATCTTGCAAATGCAAAAAGTAGTTTTTTACTCAATATGACTATAATAGTCTTAGAATCCTGAGATAATGCGAAAAAAGCAATAAAAATGTATTCAAACATAACTTCTAAACAACACATGCAAAATGGCTAATAATGCCTAGAGATATGTTTTTTTGTTAGTTGTACTAGAAAAATGATCTTTTGTAAGGTTTGCAAAGACACAAGTTAGTTTTTTTATTCAATTTAACAGTGTAACTGTCATCCTAAATATGAAAGGTTTATAATCATAACTCCAAAACCAAATATGAAATTTGTCTTAAAAAGCCTTTAATATTGAATTCATGTGAGTTTTAGCAGAATCAGGTATTTTGGAAAGAATCACAAATATAAATATTATATTTTACTGGCCTCATATTGGTCACACTCAAAATGACAGTTTTTGAAACATAACTCCAAAAATACACATGCAAAATGTCTAATAATGCCTGAAGAAATGCATCTTCGAGAGTTTTCCAGAAAAAAAACATTTGGTAAGGTTTGTAAAAACATAATTTGATTTGTTACTCAATTTGACAGTAATGTACTTAGAATCCTGAGATAATGCGAAAAAAGCAATAAAAATGTATTCAAACATAATTCCTAATCCAAACGTGCAAAATGTCTAAAAATGCCTGTGATATTGAATACATGTTAGTTTTACTAGATACAGTTGTTTTTCTATGGTTCGCAAATACAAAAATGAGGTTTTACTCAATATGACTGTATACTGTAACACTCAATATGACAGTTATTTAAACATAACTCCTACACCACACAAGAAAAATGGCTAATCATGCCTGAAATAATGCATCTTTGGGAGTTTTACTCGAAACATATGCTTTTTTAAATCTTGCAAATGCAAAAAGTTGTTTTTTACTCAATTTGACTATAATAGTCTTAGAATCCTGAGATAATGCGAAAAAAGCAATAAAAATGTATTCAAACATAACTTCTAAACAACAGATGCAAAATGGCGAATAATGCCTAGAGATATGTTTTTTTGTTAGTTGTACTAGAAAAATGATCTTTTGTAAGGTTTGCAAAGACACAAGTTAGTTTTTTTATTCAATATAACAGTGTAACTGTCATCCTAAATATGAAAGGTTTATAATCATAACTCCAAAACCAAATATGAAATCTGTCTTAAAAAGCCTTTAATATTGAATTTATGTGAGTTTTAGCAGAATCAGGTATTTTGGAAAGAATCACAAATACAAATATTAGATTTTACTGAACCCATATTGGTCACACTCAAAATGACAGTTTTTGAAACATAACTCCAAAAATACACATGCAAAATGTCTAATAATGCCTGAAGAAATGCATCTTCGAGAGTTTTCCAGAAAAAAAACATTTGGTAAGGTTTGCAAAAACAAAATTTGATTTGTTACTCAATTTGACAGTAATGTACTTAGAATCCTGAGATAATGCGAAAAAAGCAATACAAATGTATTCAAACATAATTCCTAATCCAAACGTGCAAAATGTCTAAAAATGCCTGTGATATTGAATACATGTGAGTTTTACTAGATACAGTTGTTTTTCAATGGTTTGCAAATACAAAAATGAGGTTTTACTCAATATGACTGTATACTGTAACACTCAATATGACAGTTATTTAAACATAACTCCTACACCACACATGAAAAATGGCTAATAATGCCTGAAATAATGCATCTTTGGGAGTTTACTCGAAACATATGCTTTTTTAAATCTTGCAAATGCAAAAAGTAGTTTTTTACTCAATATGACTATAATAGTCTTAGAATCCTGAGATAATGCGAAAAAAGCAATAAAAATGTATTCAAACATAACTTCTAAACAACACATGCAAAATGGCTAATAATGCCTAGAGATATGTTTTTTTGTTAGTTGTACTAGAAAAATGATCTTTTGTAAGGTTGCAAAGACACAAGTTAGTTTTTTTATTCAATTTAACAGTGTAACTGTCATCCTAAATATGAAAGGTTTATAATCATAACTCCAAAACCAAATATGAATTTGTCTTAAAAAGCCTTTAATATTGAATTCATGGTGAGTTTTAGCAGAATCAGGTATTTTGGAAAGAATCACAAATACAAATATTATATTTTACTGGCCTCATATTGGTCACACTCAAAATGACAGTTTTTGAAACATAACTCCAAAAAATACACATGCAAAATGTCTAATAATGCCTGAAGAAATGCATCTTCGAGAGTTTTCCAGAAAAAAAACATTTGGTAAGGTTTGTAAAAACATAATTTGATTTGTTACTCAATTTGACAGTAATGTACTTAGAATCCTGAGATAATGCGAAAAAAGCAATAAAAATGTATTCAAACATAATTCCTAATCCAAACGTGCAAAATGTCTAAAAATGCCTGTGATATTGAATACATGTTAGTTTTACTAGATACAGTTGTTTTTCTATGGGTTCGCAAATACAAAAATGAGGTTTTACTCAATATGACTGTATACTGTAACACTCAATATGACAGTTATTTAAACATAACTCCTACACCACACAAGAAAAATGGCTAATCATGCTGAAATAATGCATCTTTGGGAGTTTTACTCGAAACATATGCTTTTTTAAATCTTGCAAATGCAAAAAGTTGTTTTTTACTCAATTTGACTATAATAGTCTTAGAATCCTGAGATAATGCGAAAAAAGCAATAAAAATGTATTCAAACATAACTTCTAAACAACAGATGCAAAATGGCGAATAATGCCTAGAGATATGTTTTTTTGTTAGTTGTACTAGAAAAATGATCTTTTGTAAGGTTTGCAAAGACACAAGTTAGTTTTTTTATTCAATATAACAGTGTAACTGTCATCCTAAATATGAAAGGTTTATAATCATAACTCCAAAACCAAATATGAAATCTGTCTTAAAAAGCCTTTAATATTGAATTTATGTGAGTTTTAGCAGAATCAGGTATTTTGGAAAGAATCACAAATACAAATATTAGATTTTACTGAACCCATATTGGTCACACTCAAAATGACAGTTTTGAAACATAACTCCAAAAATACACATGCAAAATGTCTAATAATGCCTGAAGAAATGCATCTTCGAGAGTTTTCCAGAAAAAAAACATTTGGTAAGTTTGCAAAAACAAAATTTGATTTGTTACTCAATTTGACAGTAATGTACTTAGAATCCTGAGATAATGCGAAAAAAGCAATACAAATGTATTCAAACATAATTCCTAATCCAAACGTGCAAAATGTCTAAAAATGCCTGTGATATTGAATACATGTGAGTTTTACTAGATACAGTTGTTTTTCAATGGTTTGCAATACAAAAATGAGGTTTTACTCAATATGACTGTATACTGTAACACTCAATATGACAGTTATTTAAACATAACTCCTACACCACACATGAAAAATGGCTAATAATGCCTGAAATAATGCATCTTTGGGAGTTTTACTCAGAAACATATGCTTTTTTAAATCTTGTAAATGCAAAAAGTAGTTTTTTACTCAATATGACTATAATAGTCTTAGAATCCTGAGATAATGCGAAAAAAGCAATAAAAATGTATTCAAACATAACTTCTAAACAACACATGGAAAATGGCTAATAATGCCTAGAGATATGTTTTTTTGTTAGTTGTACTAGAAAAATGATCTTTTGTAAGGTTTGCAAAGACACAAGTTAGTTTTTTATTCAATTTAACAGTGTAACTGTCATCCTAAATATGAAAGGTTTATAATCATAACTCCAAAACCAAAATATGAAATTTGTCTTAAAAAGCCTTTAATATTGAATTCATGTGAGTTTTAGCAGAATCAGGTATTTTGGAAAGAATCACAATTACAAATATTAGATTTTACTGGCCTCATATTGGTCACACTCAAAATGACAGTTTTTGAAACATAACTCCAAAAATACACATGCAAAATGTCTAATAATGCCTGAAGAAATGCATCTTCGAGAGTTTTCCAGAAAAAAAAATTTGGTAAGGTTTGCAAAAACATAATTTGATTTGTTACTCAATTTGACAGTAATGTACTTAGAATCCTGAGATAATGCGAAAAAGCAATAAAAATGTATTCAAACATAATTCCTAATCCAAACGTGCAAAATGTCTAAAAATGCCTGTGATATTGAATACATGTGAGTTTTACTAGATACAGTTGTTTTTCTATGGTTTGCAAATACAAAAATGAGGTTTTACTCATATGACTGTATACTGTAACACTCAATATGACAGTTATTTAAACATAACTCCTACACCACACATGAAAAATGCTAATCATGCCTGAAATAATGCATCTTTGGGAGTTTTACTCGAAACATATGCTTTTTTAAATCTTGCAAATGCAAAAAGTTGTTTTTTACTCAATCTGACTATAATAGTCTTAGAATCCTGAGATAATGCGAAAAAAGCAATAAAAATGTATTCAAACATAACTTCTAAACAACACATGCAAAATGGCTAATAATGCCTAGAGATATGTTTTTTTGTTAGTTGTACTAGAAATATGATCTTTTGTAAGGTTTGCAAAGACACAAGTTAGTTTTTTTATTCAATTTAACAGTGTAACTGTCATCCTAAATATGAAAGGTTTATAATCATAACTCCAAAACCAAATATGAAATTTGTCTTAAAAAGCCTTTAATATTGAATTTATGTGAGTTTTAGCAGAATCAGGTATTTTGGAAAGAATCACGAATACAAATATTAGATTTTACTGGCCTCATATTGGTCACACTCAAAATGACAGTTTTTGAAACATAACTCCAAAAATACACATGCAAAATGTCTAATAATGCCTGAAGAAATGCATCTTCGAGAGTTTTCAGAAAAAAAACATTTGGTAAGGTTTGCAAAAACAAAATTTGATTTGTTACTCAATTTGACAGTAATGTACTTAGAATCCTGAGATAATGCGAACAAAGCAATAAAAATGTATTCAAACATAATTCCTAATCCAAACGTGCAAAATGTCTAAAAATGCCTGTGATATTGAATACATGTGAGTTTTACTAGATACAGTTGTTTTTCAATGGTTTGCAAATACAAAAATGAGGTTTTACTCAATATGACTGTATACTGTAACACTCAATATGAAAGTTATTTAAACATAACTCCTACACCACACATGAAAAAATGGCTAATAATGCCTGAAATAATGCATCTTTGGGAGTTTTACTCGAAACATATGCCTTTTTAAATCTTGCAAATGCAAAAAGTTGTTTTTTACTCAATATGACAATAATGTTCTTAGAATCATAAGATAATACGAAAAAAGCAATAAAAATGTATTCAAACATAACTTCTAAACAACCCAATCAAAATGGCTAATAATGCCTAGAGATATGTATTTTGGTTAGTTGTACTAGAAAAATGATCTTTTGTAAGGTTTGCAAAGAAACAAGTTAGTTTTTTTATTCAATATTACAGTGCAAATGTCATACTAAATATGAAAGGTTTATAATCATAACTCCAAAACCAAATATGAAATTTGTCTTAAAAAGCCTTTATTATTGAATTTATGTGAGTTTTAGCAGAATCAGGTATTTTGGAAAGAATCACAAATACAAAAATTAGATTTTACTGAACTCATATTGGTCACACTCAAAATGACAGTTTTTGAAACATAACTCCAAAAATACACATGCAAAATGTCTAATAATGCCTGAAGAAATGCATCTTCGAGAGTCTTCCAGAAAAAAAACATTTGGTAAGGTTTGCAAAAACAAAATTTGATTTGTTACTCAATTTGACAGTAATGTACTTAGAATCCTGAGATAATGCGAAAAAAGCAATAAAAATGTATTCAACATAATTCCTAATCCAAACGTGCAAAATGTCTAAAAATGCCTGTGATTTTGAATACATGTGAGTTTTACTAGATACAGTTGTTTTTCAATGGTTTGCAAATACAAAATGAGGTTTTACTCAATATAACTGTTTACTGTAAGACTCAATATGACAGTTATTTAAACATAACTCCCACACCACACATGAAAATGGCTAATCATGCCTGAAATAATGCATCTTTGGAGTTTTACTCGAAACATATGCTTTTTTAAATCTTGCAAATGCAAAAAGTTGTTTTTTACTCAATATGACTATAATAGTCTTAGAATCCTGAAATAATGCGAAAAAAGCAATAAAAATGTATTCAAACATAACTTCTAAACAACACATGCAAAATGGCTAATAATGCCTAGAGATATGTTTTTTTGTTAGTTGTACTAGAAAAATTATCTTTTGTAAGGTTTGCAAAGACACAAGTTAGTTTTTTTATTCAATATAACAGTGTAACTGTCATCCTAAATATGAAAGGTTTATAATCATAACTCCAAAACCAAATATGAAATGTGTCCTTTAAAAGCCTTTAATATTGAATTTATGTGAGTTTTAGCAGAATCAGGTATTTTGGAAAGAATCACAAATACAAATATTAGATTTTACTGAACTCATATTGGTCACACTCAAAATGACAGTTTTTGAAACATAACTCCAAAAATACACATGCAAAATGTCTAATAATGCCTGAAGAAATGCATCTTCGAGAGTTTTCCAGAAAAAAAACATTTGGTAAGGTTTGCAAAAACAAAATTTGATTTGTTACTCAATTTGACAGTAATGTACTTAGAATCCTGAGATAATGCGAACAAAGCAATAAAAATGTATTCAAACATAATTCCTAATCCAAACGTGCAAAATGTCTAAAAAATGTCTGTGATATTGAATACATGTGAGTTTTACTAGATACAGTTGTTTTTCAATGGTTTGCAAATACAAAAATGAGGTTTTACTCGATATGACTGTATACTGTAAACACTCAATATGAAAGTTATTTAAACATAACTCCTACACCACACATGAAAAATGGCTAATAATGCCTGAAATAATGCATCTTTGGGAGTTTTACTCGAAACATATGCCTTTTTAAATCTTGCAAATGCAAAAAGTTGTTTTTTACTCAATATGACAATAATGTTCTTAGAATCATGAGATAAGCGAAAAAAGCAATAAAAATGTATTCAAACATAACTTCTAAACAACATATGCAAAATGGCTAATAATGCCTAGAGATATGTATTTTGGTTAGTTGTACTAGAAAAATGATCTTTTGTAAGGTTTGCAAAGAAACAAGTTAGTTTTTTTATTCAATATTACAGTGCAAATGTCATACTAAATATGAAAGGTTTATAATCATAACTCCAAAACCAAATATGAAATTTGTCTTAAAAAGCCTTTATTATTGAATTTATGTGAGTTTTAGCAGAATCAGGTATTTTGGAAAGAATCACAAATACAAATATTAGATTTTACTGAACCCATATTGGTCACACTCAAAATGACAGTTTTTGAAACATAACTCCAAAAATACACATGCAAAATGTCTAATAATGCCTGAAGAAATGCATCTTCGAGAGTTTTCCAGAAAAAAAACATTTGGTAAGGTTTGCAAAAACAAAATTGATTTGTTACTCAATTTGACAGTAATGTACTTAGAATCCTGAGATAATGTGAAAAAAGCAATAAAAATGTATTCAAACATAAATCCTAATCCAAACGTGCAAAATGTCTAAAAATGCCCGTGATATTGAATACATGTGAGTTTTACTAGATACAGTTGTTTTTCAATGGTTTGCAAATACAAAAATGAGGTTTTACTCAATATAACTGTATACTGTAACACTCAATATGACAGTTATTAAACATAACTCCTACACCACACATGAAAATGGCTAATAATGCCTGAAATAATGCATCTTTGGGAGTTTTACTCGAAACATATGCTTTTTTAAATCTTGCAAATGCAAAAAGTTGTTTTTTACTCAATATGACTATAATAGTCTTAGAATCCTGAGATAATGCGAAAAAAGCAATAAAAATGTATTCAAACATAACTTCTAAACAACAGATGCAAAATGGCGAATAATGCCTAGAGATATGTTTTTTTGTTAGTTGTACTAGAAAAATTATCTTTTGTAAGGTTTGCAAAGACACAAGTTAGTTTTTTTATTCAATATAACAGTGTAACTTTCATCCTAAATATGAAAGGTTTATAATCATAACTCCAAAACCAAATATGAAATGTGTCTTAAAAAGCTTTAATATTGAATTTACGTGAGTTTTAGCAGAATCAGGTATTTTGGAAAGAATCAAAAATACAAATATTAGATTTTACTGAACTCATATTGGTCACACTCAAAATGACAGTTTTTGAAACATAACTCCAAAATACACATGCAAAATGTCTAATAATGCCTGAAGAAATGCATCTTCGAGAGTCTTCCAGAAAAAAAACATTTGGTAAGGTTTGCAAAAACAAATTTGATTTGTTACTCAATTTGACAGTAATGTACTTAGAATCCTGAGATAATGCGAAAAAAGCAATAAAAATGTATTCAAACATAACTTCTAAACAACAGATGCAAAATGGCGAATAATGCCTAGAGATATGTTTTTTTGTTAGTTGTACTAGAAAAATGATCTTTTGTAAGGTTTACAAAGACACAAGTTAGTTTTTTTATTCAATATAACAGTGTAACTGTCATCCTAAATATGAAAGGTTTATAATCATAACTCCAAAACCAAATATGAAATCTGTCTTAAAAAGCCTTTAATATTGAATTTATGTGAGTTTTAGCAGAATCAGGTATTTTGGAAAGAATCACAAATACAAATATTAGATTTTACTGAACTCATATTGGTCACACTCAAAATGACAGTTTTTGAAACATAACTCCAAAAATACACATGCAAAATGTCTAATAATGCCTGAAGAAATGCATCTTCGAGAGTCTTCCAGAAAAAAAAACATTTGTAAGGTTTGCAAAAACAAAATTTGATTTGTTACTCAATTTGACAGTAATGTACTTAGAATCCTGAGATAATGCGAAAAAAGCAATAAAAATGTATTCAAACATAACTTCTAAACAACAGATGCAAAATGGCGATAATGCCTAGAGATATGTTTTTTTGTTAGTTGACTAGAAAAATGATCTTTTGTAAGGTTTGCAAAGACACAAGTTAGTTTTTTTATTCAATATAACAGTGTAACTGTCATCCTAAATATGAAAGGTTTATAATCATAACTCCAAAACCAAATATGAAATGTGTCTTAAAAAGCCTTTAATATTGAATTTATGTGAGTTTTAGCAGAATCAGGTATTTTGGAAAGAATCACAAATACAAATATTAGATTTTACTGAACCCATATTGGTCACACTCAAAATGACAGTTTTTGAAACATAACTCCAAAAATACACATGCAAAATGTCTAATAATGCCTGAAGAAATGCATCTTCGAGAGTTTTCCAGAAAAAAAACATTTGGTAAGGTTTGCAAAAACAAATTTGATGTGTTACTAGTTAAGTCCCTACCTTTAGTCAAAAGTGATTTATGACCCCCCATAAAACAATGATTTATGACCCCTCAAGGTCAAAGGTCAATGATTTATGAGGGGTCAAGTTCAAAGGTTAATGATTTATGAGGGGTCAAGGTTAAAGGTCAAAGTCAAAGGTCAAAGTCAAAGGTCAGGTTCAAATGTCAAGGTCAAGTGGGTGTAGCTTACCCGGAAGAGGGTGGAGTTAAGACCTGCGGTGGGAGTGGTTAAACCAGGAAGAGGGTGGAGTTTTAAACAGAAAGAGGGCAGAGTTAAGACCTGCGGTGGGAGTGGTTAAACCAGGAAGAGGGTGGAGTTAAGACCTGACAGGGAACAGAGGAGGGTTCAGTTTTTTTAAGAAAGCAATGTCATCTGAGCAGCATGTGACCATATATTTGATAGTTTAAATGTTTACGATCGTTTGAAACAACTTCCAGATTTCGATGTATTGATGGCTGGGAATGTTACGTGTGGAGATGTGGACACGCACGCACTTCACACACACACACACACACACACACACACACACACACACACACACACACACACGCAGAGGAGGGGTACAAAAGGGCGGTGTAAGGCTTAGTCATTATTTGGAGCTTTATACGTTAGCGTAAAGACTTTGTTCGATTCGGTCATGATTAGTGAAACGCCTGTTTCGATTTATAAAAATAATAAAACTTACATTGACGCTCCGCAAAAAAGTCGAGTGTTTCTAAATCGTATTCAGTTTTCAGCTAAAAGAAAGAAGAGACGGAAGCCCTTTCTCGATATTTTCATCGTTATCTACCGTGGATTGGGAAGTTTTTGGTGGACACGCACACACGCACACACACGCACACACACACACACTTCACACACACACACACACACACACACACACACACACACACGCACGCACACACGCACACACACACACACACACACACACACACACACACACACACACACACACACACACACACACACATTCGTACGCACTGAAACAACTTCCGTACCTCACGAAAACATATTTAAACAGATGGAAAAAACTATCGCAGAACACAGTGTCACGTAGCAACTGGTCTTTACGGTCGTTTGAATCAACAGGTCAGTTTGGGGGACAAAAGGAGGGTTCAGTTTTTACTGACTTCCCATCTGACAGTTTAAATGTTTATGACCGTTTGAATCAACAGGACACGCACGCACACACACACACACGCACGCACACACACACACACACACACACACATACACACACACACACACGCACACACACACACACACACACACACACACACACACCATTACCTCTGCTTTACCATGTTATTAGACATTGGTTTAACTCCATTTAAGCATTTAAACGTTAAAAGCATTACACTTGTACGACGATGTAATACCTTTTTTTTTTTTAACAGCCGATGACGACGAAGTGAAAGACGATGAACTTTGCTTAAACGGTCTTACAAAGTTGGAAGATGATTTTCGAGGTGTGTTTAAACCTTCAAATTATTTAATATTATGTGTATTCATTATTTAGTTTCATAGAGGATTTGCCGTAAGATCCTAACGCGATCGTTTTAACACAATCGCAGTCTGGTGAGTCAAATGATTCTCATTTTACAAGAAAAAAAACATGCGGTATACGATACATATATACATATATTTACTTACAGATTTTCCGTTTACATCTCTTGCTTACTGGTCTCCCTTAAAGCTGGCGGGTCCGTCAACGGCCGTTCCAGGCAGAGGAGAAGGCTTGATTGCGCCAAAGACTCCAGACATCGAATCCTTGCTCCGAGGGGAAATCATCGAAAACGACGGTGAATGTCCGACAGGCACCCGCTGTAAGTTTTTCTCGTTTTCTGTAAGCTTTTTAAGATTCTCAGGAGCTTTAAAGAGCTCCTCTCATTCCAATGTCTTTCGCTCAAATGAATTTCGCGCCTAAGGGGAATGGGCGGGGACTGATTCCGGAGGTGGGCGGTTGTTTCCGCCAAGCAACCTTCTGGTTGAAATGGAGTGTGGATCAAGATGGATCCCTACTCTATATTCTTTTATTTAACCCAATGTTTTTTAAATACGTGTATAATGCTTTATATCCTATGGGTTGTGAATTCCATCCTACAATATCTTCCAAGGAACCCAAAGAAATGTTACCACACCTCCCGCTTTATTTATTCTATAGATTGCCTGAACTATTTCATAAACTAAATCTTGTCTTGTTTCTGATGCTATGTTTTTTATGCTCATCAATGCACTGTTGGACTGCGAGCACACAACTACTTTCCTTGCTTTGTTTTCCTCTATCCAGTTAACTGCCATATAAATTGCTACCAATTCCCCCGTAAAAACAGATAGTTTATCACTGATTATTTTATTTAATACTATGTTTCCTTGTGGGATAACTGCTACAGCTCTTACCTTTATTTTTTTTTATATAGTTTTTGATGCATCCGTATATATCATATCTCAATCCATTTTTCTATCCGGTAACTATTTAAATTTCTATTCTTTAGTAATTGCATGTTTTCTTTTGGGTTATCAAACATCCACGGTGGTATTGCAGGCATTGGTACCGTAGGACTAACTTTAATAT
The DNA here is from genome assembly GCF_033978795.1 of Nerophis ophidion. Classification (NCBI taxonomy): domain Eukaryota; kingdom Metazoa; phylum Chordata; class Actinopteri; order Syngnathiformes; family Syngnathidae; genus Nerophis; species Nerophis ophidion. The sequence continues at coordinate 21,212 of NW_026907032.1, forward strand.
TGTCAATTTTAACTTTATTACATATGTCTCCTATAATCCACCCAAAACTATTCTTTTTTGTTTTCTCTTTTTCTTGGCAGATTGGTAGCACTGGACAAGTCGGATATCCTTGCTTGGATCCTTTTAAAGTTGCCCGATAAACTGCTGAGAGTTGATCTCTCCTCTTGTCCAAAGGTTTTTCGTTCATTTTTACTTGTAATACTGGCACTAGGGTTGATGTAGTAGCTCCACAACATAACCTTAAAGCCTGTGACTGGATCCGGTCTATTTTCCCAAGTCATGTTTTTGAAGCAGATTGGTAAATAATGCATCCGTAATCAATAACAGATGGAATTAAAGTTATAAATATATACATGTATTGTTTTCAACGTTAACCTATCAGCCCCCCAATCATTACCCCTCAAAGACCTCATTATATTTAACACCTTTTTACTTTTTCCCCTATTTTTTTATTTTCCGGAAGGAACACTCCTGAAGGAATAAATAAAGTACTATCTAATCTAATCTAATCAAATCTATTTTGCTGATGTGGGTTGACTAGTTCATATTTTTATCAAACCATATTCCTAAATATTTAAATACTTGTACCTCTTCTATATTTTCACCTTAGAGTTTTTATTTGGAGCTTGTTTTGTACTTTTGTCTTTGTAAAATGTATGACTTTTGTCTTTCCAACAGAGAATCTTAAACCTCAAGCCGTTCCCCAGTCTTGAACATTATTTACCACTTTGTTAGTTTTTTGATTATTTCTTTTGACTCTAAATAATATACTAGTCTTTCATTAATCTTTTTTTTTTTCCATTACTTTTCCCCAAATTTATAATTTCCTGCCTCTTCCGGGTCTTACCCTGACTTGCATATTGGAATTGTTACCGCTAATTTTCCCCTCTGCCGGTCATTCTCCTTCTTCATATATCCTGTCATATCATTTCAAGACCACTTCTTTGACGATGCCACCTAAGTTTTTGATCATTTGATAACCCGCTAGGTCTTTCCCCGGTGACGTATTTTTAACCTTTTTCAAAATTCGAACCATTTCATTCAATGAAAATGTCATATCCATAGTGTTGGTAAAGCTATTAACGTTGTCTTCCATCATTTCCCCAATATTTAAACTCATTGTTTTTTCTCTCTTTTGTTTTTCCACATTTCTCAAATTATCATTACTGTGCACTTTAACACATTTTTTTTGCTAAAGGTTCTGCTGTTTCTTTACCCGTGACTACATCTTCTTTAATAAATGTGGCACATCATCCTCTTTACCCTTCATTCCTATCTTTACGAATCGTTATATATCCTTTTATTATAAAGTTTAATTTTGGCTTCAGCCCTGTTTCTTGAATACAAATTATACGTGGTTTAGTTTTCATATTTTTAATATATCCCTTTAATTCATGTTCGGTTGCTATCAAACTTCTGGCATTCCACCGGACCATTAACAGGGTGTTGGAATGTGGTAACATGACTCCGTCACGTCTACTCTCCGTAGTACAGCTTGCACCCGGTACCAAGATAGTTCTTTCAACAACTTTGATGCTGCTTTGACAATTATTTTGATCTTCTCAGTCTTATTTTTACTTTCATTTTGTATCAAAGCTGAGTTGTGCTCTCTGGTTTATTTTGCAAATGAACCGACAGAACATGATCATGTACAAGACTCGCCTACCCACAATGCACTGCAGCCCAACGCTCCTGGTCGGATGTTTTTTTCGGGGTTCATGGAGAGATGCGGTAAAGAGTGGTAGCCAAGACACACGGTCACACACGGTCACACACGGTCACACACGGTCACACACGGTCACACTCGGCAATTATTTTGACCTGGGGAGCAGATATAGAGGAAAAAATGTGTCTGGGGGGCCGGGATATCTGATTTTCAGGTACAAAAAACTTCACAATGACACAAAATAAACACAACAGTTAAACCTCACACTAAAATCAAGACATTGACTTGTACGTTCAAAAGACAGAATAGAACAAGTCAAGACATGCAATGCCATCTACAAAATGTTATGTAAATGTTAGTCATTACACACGCGGCTATGGTTTTGATGTATTTGTTACAGACATGTTTACGTCAAGTAACATCACATGGTTCCATTTGCACCTTTCAACAAATCTGAAAAGGAATATTAAGAAGTAAAACTTATATTTAATCCTACCTCTTCTCCGAGCACACGGTGACTGTACATACGGGTCGAAAAATGTTGACCTAATTCAGCATTTCTCAAAGTGTGGGGAATAGAGACATGACAGGTGGGGCGCGAGGAAAGGGAGGACATTTTTTTATTTTTGATTTTTTTTTACTATGCTTTCATTTTCTATACACACTGTAAATCACTTTGTGATTCTGTCTGTGAAATCCGCCGTATAAATAAATGTAAATTACTTATTTTTCCTGTAGGCTTTAAATTTCTCGGCAGGAGCGAAAGTTTGACAGACATAGCAACAGTAACTTTTGCAGGCAGGGCTAAGAGGAACAAACTTTCGCGCGGATGGGTAGCAGGCTAATGTGCGGACCACAATTACACAAAATGGATACATTTGCAACTCGCACCTCAAAGGTCTGCGGAGAAACAAAAATATGACGGGTCTAATCAACCAAAAAGTCAACCTAAAAGAAAATATGGCGAAGGGTATCTTGCTCTTGGATTCACGGCAGCGGAGGTGGGGGCAGAGGAGAGACCCCTGTGTGTTCTTTGTCTAAAACGGCTAGCAGCAGACAGCATCAGGCCCAACAAAGTAAAGAGACAACTCGAGACCACACATGATGTCCAATAAATTGTTTTGTTGGGGCGATGGGGGTAGGTGGGCCTTGAGTCTAAAGTGCTGATGACAGAAAAAAAAAAAGTTTGAGAAGCCCTGACCTAATTGTACGGATCTCACTTTAAACGGCAAACCGATCATTTAAATGTTTTCACTTTGAATATGAAACGAGGAGTAAAATGTACAATGTACAATATTATCAATTATTTCACAAGGACATGTTTTAAGGATATTGTACAGTATAATTAAATCTAAAATGAATGTGATCACTTTCAGGATCATTTTATTTTTAGCCAGTAAACAACTGTTATGTACTTTTGAATCGGGTTTTCCCCTTTAAATAACAAAAATTATAGAATTTTACAATATTCATTATTATTAAATATTAAATGTGCCAACTAGTTTTACGGCATACATCATCCCCCCTTTACCCATTTGTTAAAAAGACGAAAGTTGATGCGAACGCCTACGTGCTGTCAGAAAACTAAAAGAAGAAGAATGCCTTTGTGCAATTACTGCTAATAAATCAATCAATAAAATGCATCAGTCAAATAGTACAGGCAACTTCGTTAACATGGAGCCACAGACAATTTCATTCAAAAAGTCCCAATTGCTAACATAAAGATACAACAACAAATAAAGGCAAAGAAGGCCTAGTAGGTAATTACAACAACAGACAAAGTATTAAAAATATCGGTCCAATAACTGCACAGGGATGGGCAGAGCCAAAACATGTGTAGCAAGTAAGCTGGAGACTGTTGACACTGAAATAAGGCTATATGTGGCACAGATACAAGATTTATAAACTCTACTTAAACCCCCACTTAAGAACTTTCAGTTTTGGTTTATATTGGCCGCACCAGTGAACCAAAGCGATGGCGTTTTCCCAAAAGGAAAACCACATTTACCATGAGGACTAGCGCATATAGCGTCCAACTGACACGATAATGCCACAATGATTCTGTATTACTGAACTTTCCACAGTAGGAACCTACATTCGTTTTCTACCACTTATTCCCTTTTGGGGACGTGGGGGTCGCTGGCGCCTATCTCAGCTACAATCGGGTGGAAGGAGGTGTACACCCTGGACAAGTCGCCCCCTCATTGCAGGGTCAACATAGATAGACGGACAACATTCACACCAACCTACATATTTTACTCAAACCTTATATTTGCAGTTTGAAGTCACTGCATTGTTTTTTCCTTGTACAGTTCTTTTGAGTTTGTTGCGTGGTTGGTCAGTGTGGAACTGCAAAGTATCGCGCTGGTGGGTATTTATTGCCACCACACAAATTTCCAGTAGCTAAAATTAGTATTATTATTCTGATTTGAGCATTGAAAGTCACTTACTAGTTTAGCAGGAACAGATCCAAAGCAGCATTGGTCTAAAATCTCTTGTCTTTTGACCTCACGCAAGTTAGTGAAAGTCGTGCCATTGTTGATCCTTGATTGTCCCTCCCTTTTTTTTTTTTTTGAAAACCCGATTCAAAAGTACATAACAGTTGTTTACTGGCTAAAAATAAAATGATCCTGAAAGTGATCACATTCATTTTAGATTTAATTATACTGTACAATATCCTTAAAACATGTCCTTGTGAAATAATTGATAATATTGTACATTGTACATTTTACTCCTCGTTTCATATTCAAAGTGAAAACATTTAAATGATCGGTTTGCCGTTTAAAGTGAGATCCGTACAATTAGGTCAGGGCTTCTCAAACTTTTTTTTTTTCTGTCATCAGCACTTTAGACTCAAGGCCCACCTACCCCCATCGCCCCAACAAAACAATTTATTGGACATCATGTGTGGTCTCGAGTTGTCTCTTTACTTTGTTGGGCCTGATGCTGTCTGCTGCTAGCCGTTTTAGACAAAGAACACACAGGGGTCTCTCCTCTGCCCCCACCTCCGCTGCCGTGAATCCAAGAGCAAGATACCCTTCGCCATATTTTCTTTTAGGTTGACTTTTTGGTTGATTAGACCCGTCATATTTTTGTTTCTCCGCAGACCTTTGAGGTGCGAGTTGCAAATGTATCCATTTTGTGTAATTGTGGTTCGCACATTAGCCTGCTACCCATCCGCGCGAAAGTTTGTTCCTCTTAGCCCTGCCTGCAAAAGTTACTGTTGCTATGTCTGTCAAACTTTCGCTCCTGCCGAGAAATTTAAAGCCTACAGGAAAAATAAGTAATTTACATTTATTTATACGGCGGATTTCACAGACAGAATCACAAAGTGATTTACAGTGTGTATAGAAAATGAAAGCATAGTAAAAAAAAAATCAAAAATAAAAAAATGTCCTCCCTTTCCTCGCGCCCCACCTGTCATGTCTCTATTCCCCACACTTTGAGAAATGCTGAATTAGGTCAACATTTTTCGACCCGTATGTACGGTCACCGTGTGCTCGGAGAAGAGGTAGGATTAAATATAAGTTTTACTTCTTAATATTCCTTTTCAGATTTGTTGAAAGGTGCAAATGGAACCATGTGATGTTACTTGACGTAAACATGTCTGTAACAAATACATCAAAACCATAGCCGCGTGTGTAATGACTAACATTTACATAACATTTTGTAGATGGCATTGCATGTCTTGACTTGTTCTATTCTGTCTTTTGAACGTACAAGTCAATGTCTTGATTTTAGTGTGAGGTTTAACTGTTGTGTTTATTTTGTGTCATTGTGAAGTTTTTTGTACCTGAAAATCAGATATCCCGGCCCCCCAGACACATTTTTTCCTCTATATCTGCTCCCCAGGTCAAAATAATTGCCGAGTGTGACCGTGTGTGACCGTGTGTGACCGTGTGTGACCGTGTGTGACCGTGTGTCTTGGCTACCACTCTTTACCGCATCTCTCCATGAACCCCGAAAAAAACATCCGACCAGGAGCGTTGGGCTGCAGTGCATTGTGGGTAGGCGAGTCTTGTACATGATCATGTTCTGTCGGTTCATTTGCAAAATAAACCAGAGAGCACAACTCAGCTTTGATACAAAATGAAAGTAAAAATAAGACTGAGAAGATCAAAATAATTGTCAAAGCAGCATCAAAGTTGTTGAAAGAACTATCTTGGTACCGGGTGCAAGCTGTACTACGGAGAGTAGACGTGACGGAGTCATGTTACCACATTCCAACACCCTGTTAATGGTCCGGTGGAATGCCAGAAGTTTGATAGCAACCGAACATGAATTAAAGGGATATATTAAAAATATGAAAACTAAACCACGTATAATTTGTATTCAAGAAACAGGGCTGAAGCCAAAATTAAACTTTATAATAAAAGGATATATAACGATTCGTAAAGATAGGAATGAAGGGTAAAGAGGATGATGTGCCACATTTATTAAAGAAGATGTAGTCACGGGTAAAGAAACAGCAGAACCTTTAGCAAAAAAAATGTGTTAAAGTGCACAGTAATGATAATTTGAGAAATGTGGAAAAACAAAAGAGAGAAAAAACAATGAGTTTAAATATTGGGGAAATGATGGAAGACAACGTTAATAGCTTTACCAACACTATGGATATGACATTTTCTTTGAATGAAATGGTTCGAATTTTGAAAAAGGTTAAAAATACGTCACCGGGGAAAGACCTAGCGGGTTATCAAATGATCAAAAACTTAGGTGGCATCGTCAAAGAAGTGGTCTTGAAATGATATGACAGGATATATGAAGAAGGAGAATGACCGGCAGAGGGGAAAATTAGCGGTAACAATTCCAATATGCAAGTCAGGGTAAGACCCGGAAGAGGCAGGAAATTATAAATTTGGGGAAAAGTAATGGAAAAAAAAAAAGATTAATGAAAGACTAGTATATTATTTAGAGTCAAAAGAAATAATCAAAAAACTAACAAAGTGGTAAATAATGTTCAAGACTGGGGAACGGCTTGAGGTTTAAGATTCTCTGTTGGAAAGACAAAAGTCATACATTTTACAAAGACAAAAGTACAAAACAAGCTCCAAATAAAAACTCTAAGGTGAAAATATAGAAGAGGTACAAGTATTTAAATATTTAGGAATATGGTTTGATAAAAATATGAACTAGTCAACCCACATCAGCAAAATAGATTTGATTAGATTAGATTAGATAGTACTTTATTTATTCCTTCAGGAGTGTTCCTTCCGGAAAATAAAAAAATAGGGGAAAAAGTAAAAAGGTGTTAAATATAATGAGGTCTTTGAGGGGTAATGATTGGGGGGCTGATAGGTTAACGTTGAAAACAATACATGTATATATTTATAACTTTAATTCCATCTGTTATTGATTACGGATGCATTATTTACCAATCTGCTTCAAAAACATGACTTGGGAAAATAGACCGGATCCAGTCACAGGCTTTAAGGTTATGTTGTGGAGCTACTACATCAACCCTAGTGCCAGTATTACAAGTAAAAATGAACGAAAAACCTTTGGACAAGAGGAGAGATCAACTCTCAGCAGTTTATCGGGCAACTTTAAAAGGATCCAAGCAAGGATATCCGACTTGTCCAGTGCTACCAATCTGCCAAGAAAAAGAGAAAACAAAAAAGAATAGTTTTGGGTGGATTATAGGAGACATATGTAATAAAGTTAAAATTGACAATATTAAAGTTAGTCCTACGGTACCAATGCCTGCAATACCACCGTGGATGTTTGATAACCCAAAAGAAAACATGCAATTACTAAAGAATAGAAATTTAAATAGTTACCGGATAGAAAAATGGATTGAGATATGATATATACGGATGCATCAAAAACTATATAAAAAAAAATAAAGGTAAGAGCTGTAGCAGTTATCCCACAAGGAAACATAGTATTAAATAAAATAATCAGTGATAAACTATCTGTTTTTACGGGGGAATTGGTAGCAATTTATATGGCAGTTAACTGGATAGAGGAAAACAAAGCAAGGAAAGTAGTTGTGTGCTCGCAGTCCAACAGTGCATTGATGAGCATAAAAAACATAGCATCAGAAACAAGACAAGATTTAGTTTATGAAATAGTTCAGGCAATCTATAGAATAAATAAAGCGGGAGGTGTGGTAACATTTCTTTGGGTTCCTTGGAAGATATTGTAGGATGGAATTCACAACCCATAGGATATAAAGCATTATACACGTATTTAAAAAACATTGGGTTAAATAAAAGAATATAGAGTAGGGATCCATCTTGATCCACACTCCATTTCAACCAGAAGGTTGCTTGGCGGAAACAACCGCCCACCTCCGGAATCAGTCCCCGCCCATTCCCCTTAGGCGCGAAATTCATTTGAGCGAAAGACATTGGAATGAGAGGAGCTCTTTAAAGCTCCTGAGAATCTTAAAAAGCTTACAGAAAACGAGAAAAACTTACAGCGGGTGCCTGTCGGACATTCACCGTCGTTTTCGATGATTTCCCCTCGGAGCAAGGATTCGATGTCTGGAGTCTTTGGCGCAATCAAGCCTTCTCCTCTGCCTGGAACGGCCGTTGACGGACCCGCCAGCTTTAAGGGAGACCAGTGAGCAAGAGATGTAAACGGAAAATCTGTAAGTAAATATATGTATATATGTATCGTATACCGCATGTTTTTTTTCTTGTAAAATGAGAATCATTTGACTCACCAGACTGCGATTGTGTTAAAACGATCGCGTTAGGATCTTACGGCAAATCCTCTATGAAACTAAATAATGAATACACATAATATTAAATAATTTGAAGGTTTAAACACACCTCGAAAATCATCTTCCAACTTTGTAAGACCGTTTAAGCAAAGTTCATCGTCTTTCACTTCGTCGTCATCGGCTGTTAAAAAAAAAAAAGGTATTACATCGTCGTACAAGTGTAATGCTTTTAACGTTTAAATGCTTAAATGGAGTTAAACCAATGTCTAATAACATGGTAAAGCAGAGGTAATGGTGTGTGTGTGTGTGTGTGTGTGTGTGTGTGTGTGCGTGTGTGTGTGTGTGTATGTGTGTGTGTGTGTGTGTGTGTGTGCGTGCGTGTGTGTGTGTGTGCGTGCGTGTCCTGTTGATTCAAACGGTCATAAACATTTAAACTGTCAGATGGGAAGTCAGTAAAAACTGAACCCTCCTTTTGTCCCCCAAACTGACCTGTTGATTCAAACGACCGTAAAGACCAGTTGCTACGTGACACTGTGTTCTGCGATAGTTTTTTCCATCTGTTTAAATATGTTTTCGTGAGGTACGGAAGTTGTTTCAGTGCGTACGAATGTGTGTGTGTGTGTGTGTGTGTGTGTGTGTGTGTGTGTGTGTGTGTGTGTGTGTGTGCGTGTGTGCGTGCGTGTGTGTGTGTGTGTGTGTGTGTGTGTGTGTGTGTGTGTGTGAAGTGTGTGTGTGTGTGCGTGTGTGTGCGTGTGTGCGTGTCCACCAAAAACTTCCCAATCCACGGTAGATAACGATGAAAATATCGAGAAAGGGCTTCCGTCTCTTCTTTCTTTTAGCTGAAAACTGAATACGATTTAGAAACACTCGACTTTTTTGCGGAGCGTCAATGTAAGTTTTATTATTTTTATAAATCGAAACAGGCGTTTCACTAATCATGACCGAATCGAACAAAGTCTTTACGCTAACGTATAAAGCTCCAAATAATGACTAAGCCTTACACCGCCCTTTTGTACCCCTCCTCTGCGTGTGTGTGTGTGTGTGTGTGTGTGTGTGTGTGTGTGTGTGTGTGTGTGTGTGTGTGTGTGTGTGTGTGTGAAGTGCGTGCGTGTCCACATCTCCACACGTAACATTCCCAGCCATCAATACATCGAAATCTGGAAGTTGTTTCAAACGATCGTAAACATTTAAACTATCAAATATATGGTCACATGCTGCTCAGATGACATTGCTTTCTTAAAAAAACTGAACCCTCCTCTGTTCCCTGTCAGGTCTTAACTCCACCCTCTTCCTGGTTTAACCACTCCCACCGCAGGTCTTAACTCTGCCCTCTTTCTGTTTAAAACTCCACCCTCTTCCTGGTTTAACCACTCCCACCGCAGGTCTTAACTCCACCCTCTTCCGGGTAAGCTACACCCACTTGACCTTGACATTTGAACCTGACCTTTGACTTTGACCTTTGACTTTGACCTTTAACCTTGACCCCTCATAAATCATTAACCTTTGAACTTGACCCCTCATAAATCATTGACCTTTGACCTTGAGGGGTCATAAATCATTGTTTTATGGGGGGTCATAAATCACTTTTGACTAAAGGTAGGGACTTAACTTCTCTGTTACTCAATTTGACAGTAATGTATTTAGAATCCTGAGATAATGCGAAAAAAGCAATAAAAATGTATTCAAACATAATTCCTAATCCAAACGTGCAAAATGTCTAAAAATGCCTGTGATATTGAATACATGTGAGTTTTACTAGATACAGTTGTTTTTCAATGGTTTGCAAATACAAAAATGAGGTTTTACTCAATATGACTGTATACTGTAACACTCAATATGACAGTTATTTAAACATAACTCCTACACCCCACATGAAAAATGGCTAATAATGCCTGAAATAATGCATCTTTGGGAGTTTTACTCGAAACATATGCTTTTTTAAATCTTGCAAATGCAAAAAGTTGTTTTTTACTCAATTTGACTATAATAGTCTTAGAATCCTGAGATAATGCGAAAAAAGCAATAAAAATGTATTCAAACATAACTTCTAAACAACAGATGCAAAATGGCGAATAATGCCTAGAGATATGTTTTTTTGTTAGTTGTACTAGAAAAATGATCTTTTGTAAGGTTTACAAAGACACAAGTTAGTTTTTTTATTCAATATAACAGTGTAACTGTCATCCTAAATATGAAAGGTTTATAATCATAACTCCAAAACCAAATATGAAATCTGTCTTAAAAAGCCTTTAATATTGAATTTATGTGAGTTTTAGCAGAATCAGGTATTTTGGAAAGAATCACAAATACAAATATTAGATTTTACTGAACCCATATTGGTCACACTTAAAATGACAGTTTTTGAAACATAACTCCAAAAATACACATGCAAAATGTCTAATAATGCCTGAAGAAATGCATCTTCGAGAGTTTTCCAGAAAAAAAACATTTGGTAAGGTTTGCAAAAACAAAATTTGATTTGTTACTCAATTTGACAGTAATGTACTTAGAATCCTGAGATAATGCGAAAAAAGCAATAAAAATGTATTCAAACATAATTCCTAATCCAAACGTGCAAAATGTCTAAAAATGCCTGTGATATTGAATACATGTGAGTTTTACTAGATACAGTTGTTTTTCAATGGTTTGCAAATACAAAAATGAGGTTTTACTCAATATGACTGTATACTGTAACACTCAATATGACAGTTATTTAAACATAACTCCTACACCACACATGAAAAATGGCTAATAATGCCTGAAATAATGCATCTTTGGGAGTTTTACTCGAAACATATGCTTTTTTAAATCTTGTAAATGCAAAAAGTTGTTTTTTACTCAATATGACTATAATAGTCTTAGAATCCTGAGATAATGCGAAAAAAGCAATAAAAATGTATTCAAACATAACTTCTAAACAACACATGCAAAATGGCTAATAATGCCTAGAGATATGTTTTTTTGTTAGTTGTACTAGAAAAATGATCTTTTGTAAGGTTTGCAAAGACACAAGTTAGTTTTTTTATTCAATTTAACAGTGTAACTGTCATCCTAAATATGAAAGGTTTATAATCATAACTCCAAAACCAAATATGAAATTTGTCTTAAAAAGCCTTTAATATTGAATTTATGTGAGTTTTAGCAGAATCAGGTATTTTGGAAAGAATCACAAATACAAATATTAGATTTTACTGGCCTCATATTGGTCACACTCAAAATGACAGTTTTTGAAACATAACTCCAAAAATACACATGCAAAATGTCTAATAATGCCTGAAGAAATGCATCTTCGAGAGTTTTCCAGAAAAAAAACATTTGGTAAGGTTTGCAAAAACAAAATTTGATTTGTTACTCAATTTGACAGTAATGTACTTAGAATCCTGAGATAATGTGAAAAAAGCAATAAAAATGTATTCAAACATAAATCCTAATCCAAACGTGCAAAATGTCTAAAAATGCCCGTGATATTGAATACATGTGAGTTTTACTAGATACAGTTGTTTTTCAATGGTTTGCAAATACAAAAATGAGGTTTTACTCAATATAACTGTATACTGTAACACTCAATATGACAGTTATTTAAACATAACTCCTACACCACACATGAAAAATGGCTAATAATGCCTGAAATAATGCATCTTTGGGAGTTTTACTCGAAACATATGCTTTTTTAAATCTTGCAAATGCAAAAAGTTGTTTTTTACTCAATATGACTATAATAGTCTTAGAATCCTGAGATAATGCGAAAAAAGCAATAAAAATGTATTCAAACCTAACTTCTAAACAACACATGCAAAATGGCTAATAATGCCTAGAGATATGTTTTTTTGTTAGTTGTACTAGAAATATGATCTTTTGTAAGGTTTGCAAAGACACAAGTTAGTTTTTTTATTCAATTTAACAGTGTAACTGTCATCCTAAATATGAAAGGTTTATAATCATAACTCCAAAACCAAATATGAAATTTGTCTTAAAAAGCCTTTAATATTGAATTTATGTGAGTTTTAGCAGAATCAGGTATTTTGGAAAGAATCACAAATACAAATATTAGATTTTACTGGCCTCATATTGGTCACACTCAAAATGACAGTTTTTGAAACATAACTCCAAAAATACACATGCAAAATGTCTAATAATGCCTGAAGAAATGCATCTTCGAGAGTTTTCCAGAAAAAAAACATTTGGTAAGGTTTGCAAAAACATAATTTGATTTGTTACTCAATTTGACAGTAATGTACTTAGAATCCTGAGATAATGCGAAAAAAGCAATAAAAATGTATTCAAACATAATTGCTAATCCAAACGTGCAAAATGTCTAAAAATGCCTGTGATATTGAATACATGTGAGTTTTACTAAATACAGTTGTTTTTCTATGGTTTGCAAATACAAAAATGCGGTTTTACTCAATATGACTGTATACTGTAACACTCAATATGACAGTTATTTAAACATAACTCCTACACCACACATGAAAAATGGCTAATCATGCCTGAAATAATGCATCTTTGGGAGTTTTACTCGAAACATATGCTTTTTTAAATCTTGCAAATGCAAAAAGTTGTTTTTTACTCAATTTGACTATAATAGTCTTAGAATCCTGAGATAATGCGAAAAAAGCAATAAAAATGTATTCAAACATAACTTCTAAACAACACATGCAAAATGGCTAATAATGCCTAGAGATATGTTTTTTTGTTAGTTGTACTAGAAATATGATCTTTTGTAAGGTTTGCAAAGACACAAGTTAGTTTTTTTTATTCAATTTAACAGTGTAACTGTCATCCTAAATATGAAAGGTTTATAATCATAACTCCAAAACCAAATATGAAATTTGTCTTAAAAAGCCTTTAATATTGAATTTATGTGAGTTTTAGCAGAATCAGGTATTTTGGAAAGAATCACGAATACAAATATTAGATTTTACTGGCCTCATATTGGTCACACTCAAAATGACAGTTTTTGAAACATAACTCCAAAAATACACATGCAAAATGTCTAATAATGCCTGAAGAAATGCATCTTCGAGAGTTTTCCAGAAAAAAAACATTTGGTAAGGTTTGCAAAAACAAAATTTGATTTGTTACTCAATTTGACAGTAATGTACTTAGAATCCTGAGATAATGCGAACAAAGCAATAAAAATGTATTCAAACATAATTCCTAATCCAAACGTGCAAAATGTCTAAAAATGCCTGTGATATTGAATACATGTGAGTTTTACTAGATACAGTTGTTTTTCAATGGTTTGCAAATACAAAAATGAGGTTTTACTCAATATGACTGTATACTGTAACACTCAATATGAAAGTTATTTAAACATAACTCCTACACCACACATGAAAAATGGCTAATAATGCCTGAAATAATGCATCTTTGGGAGTTTTACTCGAAACATATGCCTTTTTAAATCTTGCAAATGCAAAAAGTTGTTTTTTACTCAATATGACAATAATGTTCTTAGAATCATGAGATAATGCGAAAAAAGCAATAAAAATGTATTCAAACATAACTTCTAAACAACCCAATCAAAATGGCTAATAATGCCTAGAGATATGTATTTTGGTTAGTTGTACTAGAAAAATGATCTTTTGTAAGGTTTGCAAAGAAACAAGTTAGTTTTTTTATTCAATATTACAGTGCAAATGTCATACTAAATATGAAAGGTTTATAATCATAACTCCAAAACCAAATATGAAATTTGTCTTAAAAAGCCTTTATTATTGAATTTATGTGAGTTTTAGCAGAATCAGGTATTTTGGAAAGAATCACAAATACAAATATTAGATTTTACTGAACTCATATTGGTCACACTCAAAATGACAGTTTTTGAAACATAACTCCAAAAATACACATGCAAAATGTCTAATAATGCCTGAAGAAATGCATCTTCGAGAGTCTTCCAGAAAAAAAACATTTGGTAAGGTTTGCAAAAACAAAATTTGATTTGTTACTCAATTTGACAGTAATGTACTTAGAATCCTGAGATAATGCGAAAAAAGCAATAAAAATGTATTCAAACATAACTTCTAAACAACAGATGCAAAATGGCGAATAATGCCTAGAGATATGTTTTTTTGTTAGTTGTACTAGAAAAATGATCTTTTGTAAGGTTTGCAAAGACACAAGTTAGTTTTTTTATTCAATATAACAGTGTAACTGTCATCCTAAATATGAAAGGTTTATAATCATAACTCCAAAACCAAATATGAAATGTGTCTTAAAAAGCCTTTAATATTGAATTTATGTGAGTTTTAGCAGAATCAGGTATTTTGGAAAGAATCACAAATACAAATATTAGATTTTACTGAACCCATATTGGTCACACTCAAAATGACAGTTTTTGAAACATAACTCCAAAAATACACATGCAAAATGTCTAATAATGCCTGAAGAAATGCATCTTCGAGAGTTTTCCAGAAAAAAAACATTTGGTAAGGTTTGCAAAAACAAAATTTGATTTGTTACTCAATTTGACAGTAATGTACTTAGAATCCTGAGATAATGTGAAAAAAGCAATAAAAATGTATTCAAACATAAATCCTAATCCAAACGTGCAAAATGTCTAAAAATGCCCGTGATATTGAATACATGTGAGTTTTACTAGATACAGTTGTTTTTCAATGGTTTGCAAATACAAAAATGAGGTTTTACTCAATATAACTGTATACTGTAACACTCAATATGACAGTTATTTAAACATAACTCCTACACCACACATGAAAAATGGCTAATAATGCCTGAAATAATGCATCTTTGGGAGTTTTACTCGAAACATATGCTTTTTTAAATCTTGCAAATGCAAAAAGTTGTTTTTTACTCAATATGACTATAATAGTCTTAGAATCCTGAGATAATGCGAAAAAAGCAATAAAAATGTATTCAAACATAACTTCTAAACAACACATGCAAAATGGCTAATAATGCCTAGAGATATGTTTTTTTGTTAGTTGTACTAGAAATATGATCTTTTGTAAGGTTTGCAAAGACACAAGTTAGTTTTTTTATTCAATTTAACAGTGTAACTGTCATCCTAAATATGAAAGGTTTATAATCATAACTCCAAAACCAAATATGAAATTTGTCTTAAAAAGCCTTTAATATTGAATTTATGTGAGTTTTAGCAGAATCAGGTATTTTGGAAAGAATCACAAATACAAATATTAGATTTTACTGGCCTCATATTGGTCACACTCAAAATGACAGTTTTTGAAACATAACTCCAAAAATACACATGCAAAATGTCTAATAATGCCTGAAGAAATGCATCTTCGAGAGTTTTCCAGAAAAAAAACATTTGGTAAGGTTTGCAAAAACATAATTTGATTTGTTACTCAATTTGACAGTAATGTACTTAGAATCCTGAGATAATGCGAAAAAAGCAATAAAAATGTATTCAAACATAATTGCTAATCCAAACGTGCAAAATGTCTAAAAATGCCTGTGCTATTGAATACATGTGAGTTTTACTAGATACAGTTGTTTTTCTATGGTTTGCAAATGCAAAAATGAGGTTTTACTCAATATGACAGTTATTTAAACATAACTCCTACACCACACATGAAACATGGCTAATCATGCCTGAAATAATGCATCTTTGGGAGTTTTACTCGAAACATATGCTTTTTTAAATCTTGCAAATGCAAAAAGTTGTTTTTTACTCAATTTGACTATAATAGTCTTAGAATCCTGAGATAATGCGAAAAAAGCAATAAAAATGTATTCAAACATAACTTCTAAACAACACATGCAAAATGGCTAATAATGCCTAGAGATATGTTTTTTTGTTAGTTGTACTAGAAATATGATCTTTTGTAAGGTTTGCAAAGACACAAGTTAGTTTTTTTTATTCAATTTAACAGTGTAACTGTCATCCTAAATATGAAAGGTTTATAATCATAACTCCAAAACCAAATATGAAATTTGTCTTAAAAAGCCTTTAATATTGAATTTATGTGAGTTTTAGCAGAATCAGGTATTTTGGAAAGAATCACGAATACAAATATTAGATTTTACTGGCCTCATATTGGTCACACTCAAAATGACAGTTTTTGAAACATAACTCCAAAAATACACATGCAAAATGTCTAATAATGCCTGAAGAAATGCATCTTCGAGAGTTTTCCAGAAAAAAAACATTTGGTAAGGTTTGCAAAAACAAAATTTGATTTGTTACTCAATTTGACAGTAATGTACTTAGAATCCTGAGATAATGCGAACAAAGCAATAAAAATGTATTCAAACATAATTCCTAATCCAAACGTGCAAAATGTCTAAAAATGCCTGTGATATTGAATACATGTGAGTTTTACTAGATACAGTTGTTTTTCAATGGTTTGCAAATACAAAAATGAGGTTTTACTCGATATGACTGTATACTGTAACACTCAATATGAAAGTTATTTAAACATAACTCCTACACCACACATGAAAAATGGCTAATAATGCCTGAAATAATGCATCTTTGGGAGTTTTACTCGAAACATATGCCTTTTTAAATCTTGCAAATGCAAAAAGTTGTTTTTTACTCAATATGACAATAATGTTCTTAGAATCATGAGATAATGCGAAAAAAGCAATAAAAATGTATTCAAACATAACTTCTAAACAACACATGCAAAATGGCTAATAATGCCTAGAGATATGTATTTTGGTTAGTTGTACTAGAAAAATGATCTTTTGTAAGGTTTGCAAAGAAACAAGTTAGTTTTTTTATTCAATATTACAGTGCAAATGTCATACTAAATATGAAAGGTTTATAATCATAACTCCAAAACCAAATATGAAATTTGTCTTAAAAAGCCTTTATTATTGAATTTATGTGAGTTTTAGCAGAATCAGGTATTTTGGAAAGAATCACAAATACAAATATTAGATTTTACTGAACTCATATTGGTCACACTCAAAATGACAGTTTTTGAAACATAACTCCAAAAATACACATGCAAAATGTCTAATAATGCCTGAAGAAATGCATCTTCGAGAGTCTTCCAGAAAAAAAACATTTGGTAAGGTTTGCAAAAACAAAATTTGATTTGTTACTCAATTTGACAGTAATGTACTTAGAATCCTGAGATAATGCGAAAAAAGCAATAAAAATGTATTCAAACATAACTTCTAAACAACAGATGCAAAATGGCGAATAATGCCTAGAGATATGTTTTTTTGTTAGTTGTACTAGAAAAATGATCTTTTGTAAGGTTTGCAAAGACACAAGTTAGTTTTTTTATTCAATATAACAGTGTAACTGTCATCCTAAATATGAAAGGTTTATAATCATAACTCCAAAACCAAATATGAAATGTGTCTTAAAAAGCCTTTAATATTGAATTTATGTGAGTTTTAGCAGAATCAGGTATTTTGGAAAGAATCACAAATACAAATATTAGATTTTACTGAACCCATATTGGTCACACTCAAAATGACAGTTTTTGAAACATAACTCCAAAAATACACATGCAAAATGTCTAATAATGCCTGAAGAAATGCATCTTCGAGAGTTTTCCAGAAAAAAAACATTTGGTAAGGTTTGCAAAAACAAAATTTGATGTGTTACTCAATTTGACAGTAATGTATTTAGAATCCTGAGATAATGCGAAAAAAGCAATAAAAATGTATTCAAACATAATTCCTAATCCAAACGTGCAAAATGTCTAAAAATGCCTGTGATATTGAATACATGTGAGTTTTACTAGATACAGTTGTTTTTCAATGGTTTGCAAATACAAAAATGAGGTTTTACTCAATATGACTGTATACTGTAACACTCAATATGACAGTTATTTAAACATAACTCCTACACCCCACATGAAAAATGGCTAATAATGCCTGAAATAATGCATCTTTGGGAGTTTTACTCGAAACATATGCTTTTTTAAATCTTGTAAATGCAAAAAGTTGTTTTTTACTCAATATGACTATAATAGTCTTAGAATCCTGAGATAATGCGAAAAAAGCAATAAAAATGTATTCAAACATAACTTCTAAACAACACATGGAAAATGGCTAATAATGCCTAGAGATATGTTTTTTTGTTAGTTGTACTAGAAAAATGATCTTTTGTAAGGTTTACAAAGACACAAGTTAGTTTTTTTATTCAATTTAACAGTGTAACTGTCATCCTAAATATGAAAGGTTTATAATCATAACTCCAAAACCAAATATGAAATTTGTCTTAAAAAGCCTTTAATATTGAATTTATGTGAGTTTTAGCAGAATCAGGTATTTTGGAAAGAATCACAAATACAAATATTAGATTTTACTGGCCTCATATTGGTCACACTCAAAAAGACAGTTTTTGAAACATAAATCCAAAAATACACATGCAAAATGTCTAATAATGCCTGAAGAAATGCATCTTCGAGAGTTTTCCAGAAAAAAAAACATTTGGTAAGGTTTGCAAAAACAAAATTTGATTTGTTACTCAATTTGACAGTAATGTACTTAGAATCCTGAGATAATGCGAAAAAAGCAATAAAAATGTATTCAAACATAAATCCTAATCCAAACGTGCAAAATGTCTAAAAATGCCCGTGATATTGAATACATGTGAGTTTTACTAGATACAGTTGTTTTTCAATGGTTTGCAAATACAAAAATGAGGTTTTACTCAATATAACTGTATACTGTAACACTCAATATGACAGTTATTTAAACATAACTCCTACACCACACATGAAAAATGGCTAATAATGCCTGAAATAATGCATCTTTGGGAGTTTTACTCGAAACATATGCTTTTTTAAATCTTGCAAATGCAAAAAGTTGTTTTTTACTCAATATGACTATAATAGTCTTAGAATCCTGAGATAATGCGAAAAAAGCAATAAAAATGTATTCAAACATAACTTCTAAACAACACATGCAAAATGGCTAATAATGCCTAGAGATATGTTTTTTTGTTAGTTGTACTAGAAATATGATCTTTTGTAAGGTTTGCAAAGACACAAGTTAGTTTTTTTATTCAATTTAACAGTGTAACTGTCATCCTAAATATGAAAGGTTTATAATCATAACTC
Organism: Nerophis ophidion; assembly: GCF_033978795.1. Taxonomy (NCBI): domain Eukaryota; kingdom Metazoa; phylum Chordata; class Actinopteri; order Syngnathiformes; family Syngnathidae; genus Nerophis; species Nerophis ophidion. The sequence continues at coordinate 40,563 of NW_026907032.1, forward strand.
CAAAACCAAATATGAAATTTGTCTTAAAAAGCCTTTAATATTGAATTTATGTGAGTTTTAGCAGAATCAGGTATTTTGGAAAGAATCACAAATACAAATATTAGATTTTACTGGCCTCATATTGGTCACACTCAAAATGACAGTTTTTGAAACATAACTCCAAAAATACACATGCAAAATGTTTAATAATGCCTGAAGAAATGCATCTTCGAGAGTTTTCCAGAAAAAAAACATTTGGTAAGGTTTGCAAAAACATAATTTGATTTGTTACTCAATTTGACAGTAATGTACTTAGAATCCTGAGATAATGCGAAAAAAGCAATAAAAATGTATTCAAACATAATTCCTAATCCAAACGTGCAAAATGTCTAAAAATGCCTGTGATATTGAATACATGTGAGTTTTACTAGATACAGTTGTTTTTCTATGGTTTGCAAATACAAAAATGAGGTTTTACTCAATATGACTGTATACTGTAACACTCAATATGACAGTTATTTAAACATAACTCCTACACCACACATGAAAAATGGCTAATCATGCCTGAAATAATGCATCTTTGGGAGTTTTACTCGAAACATATGCTTTTTTAAATCTTGCAAATGCAAAAAGTTGTTTTTTACTCAATTTGACTATAATAGTCTTAGAATCCTGAGATAATGCGAAAAAAGCAATAAAAATGTATTCAAACATAACTTCTAAACAACACATGCAAAATGGCTAATAATGCCTAGATATATGTTTTTTTGTTAGTTGTACTAGAAATATGATCTTTTGTAAGGTTTGCAAAGACACAAGTTAGTTTTTTTATTCAATTTAACAGTGTAACTGTCATCCTAAATATGAAAGGTTTATAATCATAACTCCAAAACCAAATATGAAATGTGTCTTAAAAAGCCTTTAATATTGAATTTATGTGAGTTTTAGCAGAATCAGGTATTTTGGAAAGAATCACAAATACAAATATTAGATTTTACTGGCCTCATATTGGTCACACTCAAAATGACAGTTTTTGAAACATAACTCCAAAAATACACATGCAAAATGTCTAATAATGCCTGAAGAAATGCATCTTCGAGAGTTTTCCAGAAAAAAAACATTTGGTAAGGTTTGCAAAAACAAAATTTGATTTGTTACTCAATTTGACAGTAATGTACTTAGAATCCTGAGATAATGCGAACAAAGCAATAAAAATGTATTCAAACATAATTCCTAATCCAAACGTGCAAAATGTCTAAAAATGCCTGTGATATTGAATACATGTGAGTTTTACTAGATACAGTTGTTTTTCAATGGTTTGCAAATACAAAAATGAGGTTTTACTCAATATGACTGTATACTGTAACACTCAATATGACAGTTATTTAAACATAACTCCTACACCACACATGAAAAATGGCTAATAATGCCTGAAATAATGCATCTTTGGGAGTTTTACTCGAAACATATGCTTTTTTAAATCTTGCAAATGCAAAAAGTTGTTTTTTACTCAATATGACTATAATAGTCTTAGAATCCTGAAATAATGCGAAAAAAGCAATAAAAATGTATTCAAACATAACTTCTAAACAACACATGCAAAATGGCTAATAATGCCTAGAGATATGTTTTTTTGTTAGTTGTACTAGAAAAATGATCTTTTGTAAGGTTTGCAAAGACACAAGTTAGTTTTTTTATTCAATATAACACTGTAACTGTCATCCTAAATATGAAAGGTTTATAATCATAACTCCAAAACCAAATATGAAATGTGTCTTAAAAAGCCTTTAATATTGAATTTATGTGAGTTTTAGCAGAATCAGGTATTTTGGAAAGAATCACAAATACAAATATTAGATTTTACTGAACTCATATTGGTCACACTCAAAATGACAGTTTTTGAAACATAACTCCAAAAATACACATGCAAAATGTCTAATAATGCCTGAAGAAATGCATCTTGGAGAGTTTTCCAGAAAAAAAACATTTGGTAAGGTTTGCAAAAACAAAATTTGATTTGTTACTCAATTTGACAGTAATGTATTTAGAATCCTGAGATAATGCGAAAAAAGCAATAAAAATGTATTCAAACATAATTCCTAATCCAAACGTGCAAAATGTCTAAAAATGCCTGTGATATTGAATACATGTGAGTTTTACTAGATACAGTTGTTTTTCAATGGTTTGCAAATACAAAAATGAGGTTTTACTCAATATGACTGTATACTGTAACACTCAATATGACAGTTATTTAAAGATAACTCCTACACCACACATGAAAAATGGCTAATAATGCCTGAAATAATGCATCTTTGGGAGTTTTACCCGAAACATATGCTTTTTTAAATCTTGCAAATGCAAAAAGTTGTTTTTTACTCAATATGACTATAATAGTCTTAGAATCCTGAGATAATTTGAAAAAAGCAATAAAAATGTATTCAAACATAACTTCTAAACAACACATGCAAAATGGCTAATAATGCCTGGAGATATGTTTTTTTGTTAGTTGTACTAGAAATATGATCTTTTGTAAGGTTTGCAAAGACACAAGTTAGTTTTTTTATTCAATTTAACAGTGTAACTGTCATCCTAAATATGAAAGGTTTATAATCATAACTCCAAAACCAAATATGAAATTTGTCTTAAAAATTCTTTAATATTGAATTTATGTGAGTTTTAGCCGAATCAGGTATTTTGGAAAGAATCACAAATACAAATATTAGATTTTACTGGCCTCATATTGGTCACACTCAAAATGACAGTTTTTGAAACATAACTCCAAAAATACACATGCAAAATGTCTAATAATGCCCGAAGAAAAGCATCTTCGAGAGTTTTCCAGAAAAAAAACATTTGGTAAGGTTTGCAAAAACAAAATTTGATTTGTTACTCAATTTGACAGTAATGTACTTAGAATCCTGAGATAATGCGAAAAAAGCAATAAAAATGTATTCAAACATAATTCCTAATCCAAACGTGCAAAATGTCTAAAAATGCCTGTGATATTGAATACATGTGAGTTTTACTAGATACAGTTGTTTTTCTATGGTTTGCAAATACAAAAATGAGGTTTTACTCAATATGACTGTATACTGTAACACTCAATATGACAGTTATTTAATCATAACTCCTACACCACACATGAAAAATAGCTAATAATGGCTGAAATAATGCATCTTTGGGAGTTTTAATTGAAACATATGCTTTTTTAAATCTTGCAAATGCAAAAAGTAGTTTTTTACTCAATATGACTATAATAGTCTTAGAATCCTGAGATAATGTGAAAAAAGCAATAAAAATGTATTCAAACATAACTTCTAATCAACAAATGCAAAATGGCTAATAATGCCTAGAGATATGTATTTTGGTTAGTTGTACTAGAAAAATGATCTTTATTTACTCAATCTTCGAGAGTTTTCCAGAAAAAAAACATTTGGTAAGGTTTGCAAAAACAAAATTTGATTTGTTACTCAATTTGACAGTAATGTACTTAGAATCCTGAGATAATGCGAAAAAAGCAATAAAAATGTATTCAAACATAATTCCTAATCCAAACGTGCAAAATGTCTAAAAATGCCTGTGATATTGAATACATGTGAGTTTTACTATAGTACAGTTGTTTTTCTATGGTTTGCAAATAGAAATTTAGGTTTTACTCAATATGACTGTATACTGTAACACTCAATATGAGAGTTATTTAAACATAACTCCTACACCACACATGAAAAATTGATAATAATGCCTGAAATAATGCATCTTTGGGAGTTTTACTCGGAACATATGCTTTTTTAAATCTTGCAAATGCAAAAAGTATTTTTTACTCAATATGACTATTATGTTCTTAGAATCCTGAGATAATGCGAAAAAGCAATACAAAAGTTTACAAACATAACTTTTAAACAACACATGCAAAACGGCTAATAATTCCTAGAGATATGTATCTTTGTTAGTTGTAGTAGAAAAATGATATTTTGTAGGGCTCTCTTGGAAAAAAAAATCCTATTTGTATGGTTAGTTTACTCTAAATTTCTACTATAATTTTTCAATTTTTTTAAATAGGTTATAAATCTGTAAAATTGAAGACATTATCTGTAAATTAAAAAAACGCCTGTTATTTTAAGTAATATGCCAGTAATAACAAACTATGTATATTCCTATTTTTTTTTACAGAAAAATACCAAATTATTTATACATATTATTTTCTGTTTTCTCAAATTACTTTCAATTTCATGTAAAATTACAGTAATTAACTTTAATTAAATATGTAGCTTGTTATATGAAAGTATTTGTTCATACTAACAATCTAACAGTTTCATATGTAATTTTAAGGTAAATCAAATGTTTTCAATATTTAGGTGTATTTTCACATTCAAGTCGAGAAATATATGTAGCCTCTTATAAAAGGTGTATGCTCAAACTGTAATATGACGTACATGAAATACTGCAAGAGATTCTTAATCAACAGTCAACAGCCGTACAGATCATACTGACGGTGGCCGTACAAACAACTTTAACAATGTTACAAATATGCGCCACACTGTGGAGCCACATCAATCAAGACTGACAAACACATTTCAGGAGAACATCGTCACCGTAACACAACATTAACACAACAGAAACAATTCCTAGAATTCCATGTGTTACAATATACACCCCCACCACCTAACCCCGCCCAGCTCAACCAACGCACGGAGGGGGGCGGTGATGTTTTGGGGCACGGGGTTGGGTGGTAGCGGGATTGTAGCCCGGAAGAGTCAGTGCTGCTTGGGCTTCTGGGTATTTGTTATGTTGTTTTTATGTTTTATTACAGTGAGGATGTTTTCCTGAAATGTGTTTGTGAGGATGTTTTCCTGAAATGTGTTTATAATTCTTGTTCGATGTGGGTTCACAGTGTGGTGCATATTTGTAACAGTGTTAAAGTTGTTTGTACAGCCACCGTCAGTGTGACCTGTGTGGCTGTTGACCAAGTATATCTTGCAGTCACTTTTCAAATGAACGACGAAACCGTGCTCATCACATGCCTCAATTGGCACGCTGATGATTTGATGAATGAGCGTTCAATAAAACCCGCCACGGTATTACGTGTCATATTCACCCGGCCAAATTTTGAGTCAACCCTACATGAGGGTCAGTGAAATTCTCGTGGTGAAATGATAGGAATGGTAAGTATGTCGCTAGGGTGGGATAGCCATCCATACAAGGTTAACCCACTTTGTATCAATTTCCTGCATCCAGTGGCCCCCCGCTAAAGTCAATGAGACACCCCTGATCCAACAATTCAGAAAAAATCTGTTAAACAATGGTATTTTTCTGTGGAATCGCCAGCATTGTCACTTCACTAAAGGTGGTTGATCGTAATAATTTGGAAAAACTCTTTAGAATAAAGGTATTTTTCTGCAGAACTGTTTGCATCGTCACTTTATTAAAGGTGGTTGATCTTAATAATTTAGTAAAAATCTGTAAAATTACGATGTTTCACCCCAAAACGTTTCATGAAAATTTCTGTAAATATAATATTTTTGATCATTATTTGGTTTACAATGTTTTACTTTAGTTTTATGGTTTTTGTTTGGCAGCCGTCGCTGCCAGTAAATGACCGTTTTTTTACAAAATTTATTTTTACAGTGTTTGCAAAGATAAAATTTAGTTTTTTGTATTCAATATAACAGTAAAACTGTCATACTAAATATGAAAGGTTAATAAACATAACTCCAAAACCAAACATGAAATCTGTCTAAAAAAGCCTGTAATATTGACTTTATGTGAGTTTTACCTGAATTAGGTATTTTGGAAAGGTTCACAAATACAAAAATTTGGTTTTACTGGCCTTACATTGGTCACACTCAATAAGACAGTTTTTGAACCCTATCTCCAAAAATACACATGCAAAATTACAAAAAAATGCCTGAAGAAATGTATCTTTTTGAGTTTTACTGGATAAAAAAAAACATTTTGTAAGGGTTGCAAAAACAAAAAGAAATGTTTTGTAATGTTAATGTAATTTTAAGGTAAATTTTTTTTTTTTAATATTTATGTGTATTTTCACATTCAATGAGAAAAATATATGTAGCCTCTTATAAAAGGTTTATGCTCAAACTAACATTTACATTTTTTTCCCTGTAATATGACATACATGAGTGACTGCAAGACATACTTAATCAACAGTCAATAGCCTTACAGATCACACTGACGGTGGCCGTACAAACAACTTTAACAATGTTAAAAATATGCGCCACATTGTGGAGCCACATCAAACAAGAATGACAAACACATTTCAGGAGAACATCTTCACCGTAACACAACATTAACACAACAGAAACAATACCCAGTATTCCATGTGTTACAATATACACCCCCACCACCTAACCCCGCCCAGCTCAACCAAAGCACGGAGGGGGGCGGTAATGTTTTGGGGCGCGGGGTTGGGTGGTAGCAGGGGTGTAGCCCGGAAGAGTCAGCGCTGCATGGGCTTGTGGGTATTTGTTATGTTATGTTGTTTTTATGTTTTGTTACAGTGAGGATGTTTTCCTGAAATGTGTTTATCATTCTTGTTCGATGTGGATTCACAGTGTGGTGCATATTTGTAACAGTGTTAAAGTTGTTTGTACAGCCACCAGCAGTGTGACCTGTGTGGCTGTTGACCAAGTATGTCTTGCAGTCACTATCACATGCATGACAATACCGTGCACATCACACTCATCAGTAGGCATGCTAATGATTTGGTGAATGAGCGTATAAAAAGTCACCCGGCCAGACTTTGGGTCAATCCTACATGAGGGTCAGTAAAATTCTCACAGTGAAATGGTAGGATCAGTAAGTATGTTGCTAGGGTGGGGTAGCCATTCATGCAAGGTGAATCCACTTTGCATCAAGTTCCTGCATCCAGTGGCCCCCCACTAAAGTCAATGAAACACCCCTGATCCTAACAATTCAGAAAAAACCTGTAAAACAATGGTATTTTTCTGAGGAATCGCCAGCATTGTCACTTCACTAAAGGTGGTTGATTGTAATAATTCGGAAAAACTCTTTAGAATAAAGGTATTTTTCTGCAGAACTGTTTGCATCGTCACTTTATTAAAGGTGGTTGATCTTAATAATTTAGTAAAAATCTGTAAAATTATGATATTTCACCCCAAAACGTTTCATGAAAATATCTGTAAATATAATATTTTTGATCATTATTTGGTTTACAATGTTTTACTTTAGTTTTATGGTTTTTGTTTGGCAGCCGTAGCTGCCAGTAAATGACCGTTGATTTACAAAATTGATTTCTACAGTGTTTGCAAAGATAAAAGTTAGTTTTTTTTATTCAATATAACAGTAAAACGGTCATACTAAATATGAAAGGTTAATAAACATAACTCCAAAACCAAACATGAAATCTGTCTAAAAAAGCCCGTAATGTTGACCTTATGTGAGTTTTACCTGAATTAAGTATTTTGGAAAGGTTCACAAATACAAAAAAATTGTTTTACTTGCCTCACATTGGTCACACTCAATAAGACAGTTTTTGAACCCTATCTCTAAAAATACACATGCAAAATTACAAAAAAATGCCTGAAGAAATGTATCTTTGTGAGTTTTACTGGATAAAAAAACATTTTGTAAGGGTTGCAAAAACAAAAATAAAAATTTTACCCAATTTGACAGTAATGTACTTAAAATCCTGAGATAATGCAAAAAGAGCAATACAAATGTATTCCAACATAATTCCTAATCCAAACGTGCAAAATGTCTAAAAATGCCTGTGATATTGAATCCATGTGAGTTTTACTAGATACAGTTGATTTTCTATGGTTTGCAAAATCAAAAATTAGGTTTTACTCAATATGACTGTATACTGTAACACTCAATATGACAGTTATTTTTAACATAACTCCTACACTACACATGGCTAATAATGCCTGAAATAATGCATCTTTGGGAGTTTTACTCGAAACGATTGCTTTTTTAAATCTTTGCAATGCAAAAAATTGTTGTTTTATTCAATATGACAATAATGTTCTTGGAATCCTGAGATAATGCGAAAAAAGCAATAAAAATGTATTCAAACATAACTTCTAAACAACACATCCAAAATGGCTAATGATAGCTAGAGATATGTTTTTTTGTTAGTTGTACTAGAAAAATGATCTTTTGTAAGGTTTGCAAAGACACAAGTTAGTTTTTTTATTCAATATAACAGTGTAACTGTCATACTAAATATGAAAGGTTTATAATCATAACTGCAAAACCAAATATGACATTTGTCTTAAAAAGCCTTTAATATTGAATTTATGTAAGTTTTTGCAGAATCAGGTATTTTGGAAAGAATCACAAATACAAATATTAGGTTTTACTGGCCTCATATTGGTCACATTCAAAATGACAGTTTTTGAAACATAACTCCAAAAATACACATGCAAAATGTCTAATAATGCCTGAAGAAATATATCTTCGAGAGTTTTCCTGAAAAAAAAAACATCTGGTAAGGTTTGCAAAAACAAAATTTGATTTGTTACTCAATTTGACAGTAATGTACTTAGAATCCTGAGATAATGCGAAAAAAGCAATAAAAATGTATTCAAACATAATTCCTAATCCAAACGTGCAAAATGTCTAAAAATGCCTGTGATATTGAATACATGTGAGTTTTACTAGATACAGTTTTTGTTTTTCAATGGTTTGCAAATACAAAAATGAGGTTTTACTCAATATGACTGTATACTGTAACACTCAATATGACAGTTATTTTTAACATAACTCCTACACCACACATGGCTAATAATGCCTGAAATAATGCATCGTTGGGAGTTTTACTCGAAACGATTGCTTTTTTAAATCTTTGCAATGCAAAAAATTGTTGTTTTATTCAATATGACAATAATGTTCTTGGAATCCTGAGATAATGCGAAAAAAGCAATAAAAATGTATTCAAACATAACTTCTAAACAACACATCCAAAATGGCTAATGATAGCTAGAGATATGTTTTTTTGTTAGTTGTACTAGAAAAATGATCTTTTGTAAGGTTTGCAAAGACACAAGTTAGTTTTTTTATTCAATATAACAGTGTAACTGTCATACTAAATATGAAAGGTTTATAATCATAACTGCAAAACCAAATATGACATTTGTCTTAAAAAGCCTTTAATATTGAATTTATGTAAGTTTTTGCAGAATCAGGTATTTTGGAAAGAATCACAAATACAAATATTAGGTTTTACTGGCCTCATATTGGTCACATTCAAAATGACAGTTTTTGAAACATAACTCCAAAAATACACATGCAAAGTGTCTAATAATGCCTGAAGAAATATATCTTCGAGAGTTTTCCTGAAAAAAAAAACATCTGGTAAGGTTTGCAAAAACAAAATTTGATTTGTTACTCAATTTGACAGTAATGTACTTCGAATCCTGAGATAATGCGAAAAAAGCAATAAAAATGTATTCAAACATAATTCCTAATCCAAACGTGCAAAATGTCTAAAAATGCCTGTGATATTGAATACATGTGAGTTTTACTAGATACAGTTTTTGTTTTTCAATGGTTTGCAAATACAAAAATGAGGTTTTACTCAATATGACTGTATACTGTAACACTCAATATGACAGTTATTTAAACATAACTCCTACACCACACACGAAAAATGGCTAATAATGCCTGAAATAATGCATCTTTGGGAGTTTTACTCGAAACATATGCTTTTTTAAATCTTGCAAATGCAAAAAGTAGTTTTTTACTCAATATGACTATAATAGTCTTAGAATCCTGAGATAATGCGAAAAAAGCAATAAAAATGTATTCAAACATAACTTCTAAACAACACATGCAAAATGGCTAATAATGCCTAGAGATATGTTTTTTTTTGTTAGCTGTACTAGAAAAATGATCTTTTGTAAAGTTTGCAAAGACACAAGTTAGTTTTTTTATTCAATATAACAGTGTAACTGTCATACTAAATATGAAAGGTTTATAATCATAGCTCCAAAACCAAATATGAAATCTGTCTTTAAAAGCCTTTAATATTGAATTTATGTAAGTTTTAGCAGAATAAGGTATTTTGGAAGGAATCACAAATACAAATATTAGATTTTACTGGCCTCATATTGGTCACACTCAAAATGACAGTTTTTGAAACATAACTCCAAAAATACACATGAGAAAAGGTCTAATAATGCCTGAAGAAATGCATCTTTGAGAGTTTTCCTGAAAAAAAAAAAACATTTGGTAAGGTTTGCAAAAACAAAATTTGATTTGTTACTCAATTTGATAGTAATGTACTTAGAATCCTGAGATAATGCGAAAAAAGAAATACAAATGTATTCAAACATAATTCCTAATCCAAACGTGCAAAATGTCTAAAAATGCCTGTGATGTTGAATACATGTGAGTTTTACTAGATACAGTTGTTTTTCAATGGTTTGCAAATACAAAAATGAGGTTTTACTAAATATAACTGTATACTGTAACACTCAATATGACAGTTATTTAAACATAACTCGTACACCACACATGAAGAATGGCTAATAATGCCTGAAATAATGCATCTTTGGGAGTTTTACTCGAAACATATGCTTTTTTAAATCTTGCAAATGCAAAAAGTTGTTTTTTACTCAATATGACTATAATAGTCTTAGAATCCTGAGATAATGCGAAAAAAGCAATAAAAATGTATTCAAACATAACTTCTAAACAACACATGCAAAATGGCTAATAATGCCTAGAGATATGTTTTTTTGTTAGTTGTACTAGAAATATGATCTTTTGTAAGGTTTGCAAAGACACAAGTTAGTTTTTTTATTCAATTTAACAGTGTAACTGTCATCCTAAATATGAAAGGTTTATAATCATAACTCCAAAACCAAATATGAAATTTGTCTTAAAAAGCCTTTAATATTGAATTTATGTGAGTTTTAGCAGAATCAAGTGTTTTGGAAAGAATCACAAATACAAATATTAGATTTTACTGGCCTCATATTGGTCACACTCAAAATGACAGTTTTTGAAACATAACTCCAAAAATACACATGCAAAATGTCTAATAATGCCTGAAGAAATGCATCTTCGAGAGTTTCCCTGAAAAAAAAAACATCTGGTAAGGTTTGCAAAAACAAAATTTGATTTGTTACTCAATTTGACAGTAATGTACTTAGAATCCTGAGATAATGCGAAAAAAGCAATAAAAATGTATTCCAACATAATTCCTAATCCAAACGTGCAAAATGTCTAAAAATGCCTGTGATATTGAATGAATGTGAGTTTTACTAGATACAGTTGTTTTTCAATGGTTTGCAAATACAAAAATGAGGTTTTACTCAATATGACTGTATACTGTAACACTCAATATGACAGTTATTTAAACATAACTCCTACACCATACATGAAAAATGGCTAATAATGCCTGAAATAATGCATCTTTGGGAGTTTTACTCGAAACATATGCTTTTTTAAATCTTGCAAATGCAAAAAGTAGTTTTTTACTCAATATGACTATAATAGTCTTAGAATCCTGAGATAATGCGAAAAAAGCAATAAAAATGTATTCAAACATAACTTCTAAACAACACATGCAAAATGGCTAATAATGCCTAGAAATATGTTTTTTTGTTAGTTGTACTAGAAAAATGATCTTTTGTAAGGTTTACAAATACACAAGTTAGTTTTTTTTATTCAATATAACAGTGTAACTGTCATACTAAATATGAAAGGTTTATAATCATAACTCCAAAACCAAATATGAAATTTGTCTTAAAAAAACACTAATATTGAATTTATGTGAGTTTTAGCAGAATCGGGTATTTTGGAAAGAATCACAAATACAAATATTAGATTTTACTGGCCTCATATTGGTCACACTCAAAATGACCGTTTTTGAAACATAACTCCAAAAATACACATGCAAAATGTCTAATAATGCCTGAAGAAATGCATCTTCGAGAGTTTTCCTGAAAAAAAAAACATTTGGTAAGGTTTGCAAAAACAAAATTTGATTTGTTACTCAATTTGACAGTAATGTACTTAGAATCCTGATATAATGCGAACAAAGCAATAAAAATGTATTCAAACATAATTCCTAATCCAAACGTGCAAAATGTCTAAAAATGCCTGTGATATTGAATACATGTGAGTTTTACAAGATACAGTTGTTTTTCTATGGTTTGCAAATACAAAAATGAGGTTTTACTCAATATGACTGTATACTGTAACACTCAATATGACAGTTATTTAAACATAACTCCTACACCACACATGAAAAATAGCTAATAATGCCTGAAATAATGCATCTTTGGGAGTTTTACTTGAAACATATACTTTTATAAATCTTGCAAATGCAAAAAGAAGTTTTTTACTGAATATGACTATAATAGTCTTAGAATCCTGAGATAATGTGAAAAAAGCAATAAAAAGGTATTCAAACATAACTTCTAAACAACGAATGCAAAATGGCTAATAATGCCTAGAGATATGTATTTTGGTTAGTTGTACTAGAAAAATGATCTTTTGTAAGGTTTGCAAAGACACAAGTTAGTTGTTTTTTTTTTTCAATATAACAGTGTAACTGTCATACTAAATATGAAAGGTTTATAATCATAACTCCAAAACCAAATATGACATTTGTCTTAAAAAGCCTTTAATATTGAATTCATGTAAGTTTTAGCAGAATCAGGTATTTTGGAAAGAATCACAAATACAAATATTAGATTTTACTGGCCTCATATTGGTCACACTCAAAATGACAGTTTTTGAAACATAACTCCAAAAATACACATGCAAAATGTCTAATAATTCCTGAAGAAATGCATCTTCGAGAGTTTTCCAGAAAAAAAAACATTTGGTAAGGTTTGCAAAAAAAAAAATTGATTTGTTAGTCAATTTGACAGTAATGTACTTAGAATCCTGAGATAATGCGAAAAAAGCAATAAAAATGTATTCAAACATAATTCCTAATCCAAACGTGCAAAATGTCTAAAAATGCCTGTGATATTGAATACATGTGAGTTTTACTAGATACAGTTGTTTTTCAATGGTTTGCAAATACAAAAATGAGGTTTTACTCAATATGACTGTGTACTGTAACACTCAATATGACAGTTATTCAAACATAACTCCTACACCACACATGAAAAATGGCTAATAATGCCTGAAATAATGCATCTTTGGGAGTTTTACTCGAAACATATGCTTTTTTAAATCTTGCAAATGCAAAAAGTAGTTTTTTACTCAATATGACACTAATGTTCTTAGAATCCTGAGATAATGCGAAAAAAGCAATAAAAATGTATTCAAACAAAACTTCTAAACAACACATGCAAAATGGCTAATAATGCCTAGAGATATGTTTTTTTGTTAGTTGTACTAGAAAAATGATCTTTTGTAAGGTTTGCAAAGACACAAGTTAGTTTTTTTATTCAATTTAACAGTGTAACTGTCATCCTAAATATGAAAGGTTTATAATCATAACTCCAAAACCAAATATGAAATTTGTCTTAAAAAGCCTTTAATATTGAATTTATGTGAGTTTTAGCAGAATCAGGTATTTTGGAAAGAATCACAAATACAAATATTAGATTTTACTGGCCTCATATTGGTCACACTCAAAATGACAGTTTTTGAAACATAACTCCAAAAATACACATGCAAAATGTCTAATAATGCCTGAAGAAATGCATCTTCGAGAGTTTTCCAGAAAAAAAACATTTGGTAAGGTTTGCAAAAACAAAATTTGATTTGTTACTCAATTTGACAATAATGTACTTAGAATCCTGAGATAATGCGAAAAAAGCAATAAAAATGTATTCTAACATAATTCCTAATCCAAACGTGCAAAATGTCTAAAAATGCCTGTGATATTGAATACATGTGAGTTTTACTAGATAAAGTTGTTTTTCAATGGTTTGCAAATACAAAAATGAGGTTTTACTCAATATGACTGTATACTGTAACACTCAATATGACAGTTATTTTTAACATAACTCCTACACCACACATGGCTAATAATGCCTGAAATAATGCATCGTTGGGAGTTTTACTCGAAACGATTGCTTTTTTAAATCTTTGCAATGCAAAAAATTGTTGTTTTATTCAATATGACAATAATGTTCTTGGAATCCTGAGATAATGCGAAAAAAGCAATAAAAATGTATTCAAACATAACTTCTAAACAACACATCCAAAATGGCTAATGATAGCTAGAGATATGTTTTTTTGTTAGTTGTACTAGAAAAATGATCTTTTGTAAGGTTTGCAAAGACACAAGTTAGTTTTTTTATTCAATATAACAGTGTAACTGTCATACTAAATATGAAAGGTTTATAATCATAACTGCAAAACCAAATATGACATTTGTCTTAAAAAGCCTTTAATATTGAATTTATGTAAGTTTTTGCAGAATCAGGTATTTTGGAAAGAATCACAAATACAAATATTAGGTTTTACTGGCCTCATATTGGTCACATTCAAAATGACAGTTTTTGAAACATAACTCCAAAAATACACATGCAAAGTGTCTAATAATGCCTGAAGAAATATATCTTCGAGAGTTTTCCTGAAAAAAAAAACATCTGGTAAGGTTTGCAAAAACAAAATTTGATTTGTTACTCAATTTGACAGTAATGTACTTCGAATCCTGAGATAATGCGAAAAAAGCAATAAAAATGTATTCAAACATAATTCCTAATCCAAACGTGCAAAATGTCTAAAAATGCCTGTGATATTGAATACATGTGAGTTTTACTAGATACAGTTTTTGTTTTTCAATGGTTTGCAAATACAAAAATGAGGTTTTACTCAATATGACTGTATACTGTAACACTCAATATGACAGTTATTTAAACATAACTCCTACACCACACACGAAAAATGGCTAATAATGCCTGAAATAATGCATCTTTGGGAGTTTTACTCGAAACATATGCTTTTTTAAATCTTGCAAATGCAAAAAGTAGTTTTTTACTCAATATGACTATAATAGTCTTAGAATCCTGAGATAATGCGAAAAAAGCAATAAAAATGTATTCAAACATAACTTCTAAACAACACATGCAAAATGGCTAATAATGCCTAGAGATATGTTTTTTTTTGTTAGCTGTACTAGAAAAATGATCTTTTGTAAAGTTTGCAAAGACACAAGTTAGTTTTTTTATTCAATATAACAGTGTAACTGTCATACTAAATATGAAAGGTTTATAATCATAGCTCCAAAACCAAATATGAAATCTGTCTTTAAAAGCCTTTAATATTGAATTTATGTAAGTTTTAGCAGAATAAGGTATTTTGGAAGGAATCACAAATACAAATATTAGATTTTACTGGCCTCATATTGGTCACACTCAAAATGACAGTTTTTGAAACATAACTCCAAAAATACACATGAGAAAAGGTCTAATAATGCCTGAAGAAATGCATCTTTGAGAGTTTTCCTGAAAAAAAAAAAACATTTGGTAAGGTTTGCAAAAACAAAATTTGATTTGTTACTCAATTTGATAGTAATGTACTTAGAATCCTGAGATAATGCGAAAAAAGAAATACAAATGTATTCAAACATAATTCCTAATCCAAACGTGCAAAATGTCTAAAAATGCCTGTGATGTTGAATACATGTGAGTTTTACTAGATACAGTTGTTTTTCAATGGTTTGCAAATACAAAAATGAGGTTTTACTAAATATAACTGTATACTGTAACACTCAATATGACAGTTATTTAAACATAACTCCTACACCACACATGAAGAATGGCTAATAATGCCTGAAATAATGCATCTTTGGGAGTTTTACTCGAAACATATGCTTTTTTAAATCTTGCAAATGCAAAAAGTTGTTTTTTACTCAATATGACTATAATAGTCTTAGAATCCTGAGATAATGCGAAAAAAGCAATAAAAATGTATTCAAACATAACTTCTAAACAACACATGCAAAATGGCTAATAATGCCTAGAGATATGTTTTTTTGTTAGTTGTACTAGAAATATGATCTTTTGTAAGGTTTGCAAAGACACAAGTTAGTTTTTTTATTCAATTTAACAGTGTAACTGTCATACTAAATATGAAAGGTTTATAATCATAACTCCAAAACCAAATATGAAATTTGTCTTAAAAAGCCTTTAATATTGAATTTATGTGAGTTTTAGCAGAATCAAGTGTTTTGGAAAGAATCACAAATACAAATATTAGATTTTACTGGCCTCATATTTGTCACACTCAAAATGACAGTTTTTGAAACATAACTCCAAAAATACACATGCAAAATGTCTAATAATGCCTGAAGAAATGCATCTTCGAGAGTTTCCCTGAAAAAAAAAACATCTGGTAAGGTTTGCAAAAACAAAATTTGATTTGTTACTCAATTTGACAGTAATGTACTTAGAATCCTGAGATAATGCGAAAAAAGCAATAAAAATGTATTCCAACATAATTCCTAATCCAAACGTGCAAAATGTCTAAAAATGCCTGTGATATTGAATGAATGTGAGTTTTACTAGATACAGTTGTTTTTCAATGGTTTGCAAATACAAAAATGAGGTTTTACTCAATATGACTGTATACTGTAACACTCAATATGACAGTTATTTAAACATAACTCCTACACCATACATGAAAAATGGCTAATAATGCCTGAAATAATGCATCTTTGGGAGTTTTACTCGAAACATATGCTTTTTTAAATCTTGCAAATGCAAAAAGTAGTTTTTTACTCAATATGACTATAATAGTCTTAGAATCCTGAGATAATGCGAAAAAAGCAATAAAAATGTATTCAAACATAACTTCTAAACAACACATGCAAAATGGCTAATAATGCCTAGAAATATGTTTTTTTGTTAGTTGTACTAGAAAAATGATCTTTTGTAAGGTTTACAAATACACAAGTTAGTTTTTTTTATTCAATATAACAGTGTAACTGTCATACTAAATATGAAAGGTTTATAATCATAACTCCAAAACCAAATATGAAATTTGTCTTAAAAAAACACTAATATTGAATTTATGTGAGTTTTAGCAGAATCGGGTATTTTGGAAAGAATCACAAATACAAATATTAGATTTTACTGGCCTCATATTGGTCACACTCAAAATGACCGTTTTTGAAACATAACTCCAAAAATACACATGCAAAATGTCTAATAATGCCTGAAGAAATGCATCCTCGAGAGTTTTCCTGAAAAAAAAAACATTTGGTAAGGTTTGCAAAAACAAAATTTGATTTGTTACTCAATTTGACAGTAATGTACTTAGAATCCTGATATAATGCGAACAAAGCAATAAAAATGTATTCAAACATAATTCCTAATCCAAACGTGCAAAATGTCTAAAAATGCCTGTGATATTGAATACATGTG
Organism: Nerophis ophidion; assembly: GCF_033978795.1. NCBI lineage: Eukaryota > Metazoa > Chordata > Actinopteri > Syngnathiformes > Syngnathidae > Nerophis > Nerophis ophidion. The sequence goes on from NW_026907032.1 coordinate 57,863, forward strand.
AGTTTTACAAGATACAGTTGTTTTTCTATGGTTTGCAAATACAAAAATGAGGTTTTACTCAATATGACTGTATACTGTAACACTCAATATGACAGTTATTTAAACATAACTCCTACACCACACATGAAAAATAGCTAATAATGCCTGAAATAATGCATCTTTGGGAGTTTTACTTGAAACATATACTTTTATAAATCTTGCAAATGCAAAAAGAAGTTTTTTACTGAATATGACTATAATAGTCTTAGAATCCTGAGATAATGTGAAAAAAGCAATAAAAAGGTATTCAAACATAACTTCTAAACAACGAATGCAAAATGGCTAATAATGCCTAGAGATATGTATTTTGGTTAGTTGTACTAGAAAAATGATCTTTTGTAAGGTTTGCAAAGACACAAGTTAGTTGTTTTTTTTTTTCAATATAACAGTGTAACTGTCATACTAAATATGAAAGGTTTATAATCATAACTCCAAAACCAAATATGACATTTGTCTTAAAAAGCCTTTAATATTGAATTCATGTAAGTTTTAGCAGAATCAGGTATTTTGGAAAGAATCACAAATACAAATATTAGATTTTACTGGCCTCATATTGGTCACACTCAAAAGGACAGTTTTTGAAACATAACTCCAAAAATACACATGCAAAATGTCTAATAATTCCTGAAGAAATGCATCTTCGAGAGTTTTCCAGAAAAAAAAACATTTGGTAAGGTTTGCAAAAAAAAAAATTGATTTGTTAGTCAATTTGACAGTAATGTACTTAGAATCCTGAGATAATGCGAAAAAAGCAATAAAAATGTATTCAAACATAATTCCTAATCCAAACGTGCAAAATGTCTAAAAATGCCTGTGATATTGAATACATGTGAGTTTTACTAGATACAGTTGTTTTTCAATGGTTTGCAAATACAAAAATGAGGTTTTACTCAATATGACTGTGTACTGTAACACTCAATATGACAGTTATTCAAACATAACTCCTACACCACACATGAAAAATGGCTAATAATGCCTGAAATAATGCATCTTTGGGAGTTTTACTCGAAACATATGCTTTTTTAAATCTTGCAAATGCAAAAAGTAGTTTTTTACTCAATATGACACTAATGTTCTTAGAATCCTGAGATAATGCGAAAAAAGCAATAAAAATGTATTCAAACAAAACTTCTAAACAACACATGCAAAATGGCTAATAATGCCTAGAGATATGTTTTTTTGTTAGTTGTACTAGAAAAATGATCTTTTGTAAGGTTTGCAAAGACACAAGTTAGTTTTTTTATTCAATTTAACAGTGTAACTGTCATCCTAAATATGAAAGGTTTATAATCATAACTCCAAAACCAAATATGAAATTTGTCTTAAAAAGCCTTTAATATTGAATTTATGTGAGTTTTAGCAGAATCAGGTATTTTGGAAAGAATCACAAATACAAATATTAGATTTTACTGGCCTCATATTGGTCACACTCAAAATGACAGTTTTTGAAACATAACTCCAAAAATACACATGCAAAATGTCTAATAATGCCTGAAGAAATGCATCTTCGAGAGTTTTCCAGAAAAAAAACATTTGGTAAGGTTTGCAAAAAGAAAATTTGATTTGTTACTCAATTTGACAATAATGTACTTAGAATCCTGAGATAATGCGAAAAAAGCAATAAAAATGTATTCTAACATAATTCCTAATCCAAACGTGCAAAATGTCTAAAAATGCCTGTGATATTGAATACATGTGAGTTTTACTAGATAAAGTTGTTTTTCAATGGTTTGCAAATACAAAAATGAGGTTTTACTCAATATGACTGTATACTGTAACACTCAATATGACAGTTATTTAAACATAACCCCTACACCACACATGAAAAATGGCTAGAAATGCCTGAAATAATGCATCTTTGGGAGTTTTACTCGAAACATATGCTTTTTTAAATCTTGCAAATGCAAAAAGTAGTTTTTTACTCAATATGACTCTAATAGTCTTAGAATCCTGAGATAATGCGAAAAAAGCAATAAAAATGTATTCAAACATAACTTCTAAACAACAAATGCAAAATGACTAATAATGCCTAGAGATATGTATTTTGGTTAGTTGTACTAGAAAAATTATCTTTTGTAAGGTTTGCAAAGACACAAGTTAGTTTTTTTTTTCAATATAACAATGTAACTGTCATACTAAATATGAAAGGTTTATAATCATAACTCCAAAACCAAATATGACATTTGTCTTAAAAAGCCTTTAATATTGAATTTATGTAAGTTTTAGCAGAATCAGGTATTTTGGAAAGAATCACAAATACAAATATTAGATTTTACTGGCCTCATATTGGTCACACTCAAAATGACAGTTTTTGAAACATAACTCCAAAAATACACATGCAAAATGTCTAATAATGCCTGAAGAAATGCATCTTCGAGAGTTTTCCTGAAAAAAAAAAACATTTGGTAAGGTTTGCAAAAACAAAATTTCATTTGTTACTCAATTTGACAGTAATGTACTTAGAATCCTGAGATAATGCGAAAAAAGCAATAAAAATGTATTCAAACATAATTCCTAATCCAAACGTGCAAAATGTCTAAAAAGGCCTGTGATATTGAATACATGTGAGTTTTACTAGATACAGTTGTTTTTCAATGGTTTGCAAATACAAAAATGAGGTTTTACTCAATATGACTGTATACTGTAACACTCAATATAACAGTTATTTAAACATAACTCCTACACCACACATGGCTAATAATGCCTGAAATAATGCATCTTTGGGAGTTTTACTCGAAACGATTGCTTTTTTAAATCTTTGCAATGCAAAAAATTGTTGTTTTATTCAATATGACAATAATGTTCTTGGAATCCTGAGATCATGCAAAAAAGCAATAAAAATGTATTCAAACATAACTTCTACACAACAAATGCAAAATGGCTAATAATGCCTAGAGATATTAGAGGAATTGTTACAACGTGTAAATGGAATAAAACAAACAACATGTTTACTTGACCCTCTTCCTGGGAAACTGATCAAGGAGCTCTTTGTATTATTAGGTCCATCAGTGCTAAATATTATAAACTTATCACTTTCCTCGGGCACTATTCCCCTAGCATTCAAAAAAGCGGTTATTCATCCTCTTCTTAAAAGACCTAACCTCGATCCTGACCTCATGGTAAACTACCGACCGGTGTCTCACCTTCCCTTTATTTCAAAAATCCTCGAAAAAATTGTTGCGGAGCAGTTAAATGAACACTTAGCGTCTAACAATCTATGTGAAACCTTTCAATCCGGTTTCAGGGCAAATCAATCGACGGAGACAGCCCTCGCAAAAATGACTCGTTAGCAATAGATCATTATCTATTGCTAACGATGGATTCTGATGCGTCATCTATGTTGCTGCTCCTCGATCTTAGCGCTGCTTTCGATACTGTCGATCATAATATTTTATTAGAACGTATCAAAACACGAATTGGTATGTCAGACTTAGCCCTGACTTGGTTTAACTCTTATCTTACTGATAGGATGCAGTGTGTCTCCCATAACAATGTGACCTCGGACTACGTTAAGGTAACGTGTGGAGTTCCCCAGGGTTCGGTCCTTGGCCCTGCACTCTTCAGCATCTACATGCTGCCGCTAGGTGACATCATACGCAAATACGGTGTTAGCTTTCACTGTTATGCTGATGACACCCAACTCTACATGCCCCTAAAGCTGACCAACATGCCGGATTGTAGTCAGCTGGAGGCGTGTCTTAATGAAATTAAACAATGGATGTCCGCTAACTTTTTGCAACTCAACGCCAAAAAAACGGAAATGCTGATTATCGGTCCTGCTAGACACCGAACTCTATTTAATAATACAACTCTAACATTTGACAACCAAACAATTAAACAAGGCGACACGGTAAAGAATCTGGGTATTATCTTCGACCCAACTCTCTCCTTTGAGGCACACATTAAAAGCGTTACTAAAACGGCCTTCTTTCATCTCCGCAATATCGCTAAAATTCGCTCCATTCTGTCCACTAAAGACGCTGAGATCATTATCCATGCGTTTGTTACGTCTCGCCTCGACTACTGTAACGTATTATTTTCGGGTCTCCCCATATCTAGCATTAAAAGATTACAGTTGGTACAAAATGCGGCTGCTAGACTTTTGACAAGAACAAGAAAGTTTGATCACATTACGCCTGTACTGGCTCACCTGCACTGGCTTCCTGTGCACTTAAGATGTGACTTTAAGGTTTTACTACTTACGTATAAAATACTACACGGTCTAGCTCCATCCTATCTTGCCGATTGTATTGTACCATATGTCCCGGCAAGAAATCTGCGTTCAAAGGACTCCGGCTTATTAGTGATCCCCAAAGCCCAAAAAAGGCCGCGGGCTGTAGAGCTTTTTCATTTCGGGCTCCAGTACTCTGGAATGCCCTCCCGGTAACAGTTCGAGATGCCACCTCAGTAGAAGCATTTAAGTCTCACCTTAAAACTCATTTGTATACTCTAGCCTTTAAATAGACTCCCTTTTTAGACCAGTTGATCTGCCGTTTCTTTTCTTTTTCTTCTATGTCCCACTCTCCTTTGTGGAGGGAGTCCGGTCCGATCCGGTGGCCATGTACTGCTCGCCTGTGTATCGGCTGGGGACATCTCTGCGCTGCTGATCAGCCTCCGCTTGGGATGGTTTCCTGCTGGCTCCACTGTGAACGGGACTCTCGCTGCTGTGTTGGATCCGCTTTGGACTGGACTCTCGCGACTGTGTTGGATCCATTATGGATTGATCTTTCACAGTATCATGTTCTCATATGTTCTCATAGTCATCAGTATCATCAGTATCACAGTATCATGTTCTCATAGTCATCATTGTCACCGACGTCCCACTGGGTCATTATCGTCACCGGTGTCCCACTGGGTGTGAGTTTTCCTTGCCCTTATGTGGGCCTACCCAGGATGTCGTAGTGGTTTGTGCAGCCCTTTGAGACACTAGTGATTTAGGGCTATATAAGTAAACATTGATTGATTGATTGATATGTATTTTGGTTAGTTGTACTAGAAAAATGATCGTTTGTAAGGTTTGCAAAGACACAAGTTAGTTTTTTTTTTTTTTCAATATAACAGTGTAACTGTCATCCTAAATATGAAAGGTTTATAATCATAACTCCAAAACCAAATATGAAATTTGTCTTAAAAAGCCTTTAATATTGAATTCATGTGAGTTTTAGCAGAATAAGGTATTTTGGAAAGAATCACAAATACAAATATTAGATTTTACTGGCCTCATATTGGTCACACTCAAAATGACAGTTTTTGAAACATAACTCCAAAAATAAATAAATGATAAATGGGTTGTACTTTTATAGCGCTTTTCTACCTTCAAGGTACTCAAAGCGCTTTGACACTACTTCCACATTTACCCATTCACACACAGGTTCACACACTGATGGAGGGAGCTGCCATGCAAGGCGCCAACCAGCACCCATCAGGAGCAAGGGTGAAGTGTCTTGCTCAGGACACAACGGACATGACGAGGTTGGTACTAGGTGGGATTTGAACCAGTGACCCTCGGGTTGCGCACGGCCACTCTCCCACTGCGCCACGCCGTCCCTAAATACACATGCAAAATGTCTAATAATGCCTGAAGAAATGCATCTTTGAGAGTTTTCCAGAAAAAAAACATTTGGTAAGGTTTGCAAAAACAAAATTTGATTTGTTACTCAATTTGACAGTAATGTACTTAGAATCCTGAGATAATGCGAAAAAAGCAATAAAAATGTATTCAAACATAATTCCTAATCCAAACGTGCAAAATGTCTAAAAATGCCTGTGATATTGAATACATGTGAGTTTTACTAGATACAGTTGTTTTTCAATGGTTTGCAAATACAAAAATGAGGTTTTACTCAATATGACTGTATACTGTAACACTCAATATGACAGTTATTTAAACATAACTCCTACACCACACATGAAAAATGGCTAATAATGCCTGAAATAATGCATCTTTGGGAGTTTTACTTAAAACATATGCTTTTTTAAATCTTGCAAATGCAAAAAGTAGTTTTTTACTCAATATGACTATAATAGTCTTAGAATCCTGAGATAATGTGAAAAAAGCAATAAAAAGGTATTCAAACATAACTTCTAAACAAAAAATGCAAAATGGCTAATAATGCCTAGAGATATGTATTTTGGTTAGTTGTACTAGAACAATGATCTTTTGTAAGGTTTGCAAAGACACAAGTTAGTTTTTTTTTTCCAATATAACAGTGTAACTGTCATACTAAATATGAAAGGTTTATAATCATAACTCCAAAACCAAATATGACATTTGTCTTAAAAATCCTTTAATATTGAATTTATGTAAGTTTTAGCAGAATCAGGTGTTTTGGAAAGAATCACAAATACAAATATTAGATTTTACTGGCCTCATATTGGTCACACTCAAAATGACAGTTTTTGAAACATAACTCCAAAAATACACATGCAAAATGTCTAATAATGCCTGAAGAAATGCATCTTCGAGAGTTTTCCTGAAAAAAAAAACATCTGGTAAGGTTCACGGTGGCAGAGGGGTTAGTGCGTCTGCCTCACAATACGAAGTTCCTGCAGTCCTGGGTTCAAATCCAGGCTCGGGATCTTTCTGTGTGGAGTTTGCATGTTCTCCCCGTGAATGCGTGGGTTCCCTCCGGGTACTCCGGCTTCCTCCCACTTCCAAAGACATGCACCTGGGGATAGGTTGATTGGCAACACTAAATTGGCCCTAGTGTGTGAATGTGAGTGTGAATGTTGTCTGTCTATCTGTGTTGGCCCTGCGATAAGGTGGCGACTTGTCCAGGGTGTACACTGCCTTCCGCCCGATTGTAGCTGAGATAGGCGCCAGCGCCCCCCGCGACCCCGAAAGGGAATAAGCGGTAGAAAATGGATGGATGGATGGATGGATTTGTTACTCAATTTGACAGTAATGTACTTAGAATCCTGGGATAATGCGAAAAAAGCAATAAAAATGTATTCAAACATAATTCCTAATCCAAACGTGCAAAATGTCTAAAAATGCCTTTGATATTGAATACATGTGAGTTTTACTAGATACAGTTGAAATGAGGTTTTACTCAATATGACTGTATACTGTAACACTCAATATGACAGTTATTTAATAATAACTCTTACACCACACATGAAAAATAGCTAATAATGCCTGAAATAATGCATCTTTGGGAGTTTTACTTGAAACATATGCTTTTTTAAATCTTGCAAATGCAAAAATAAGTTTTTTACTCAATATGACTATAATAGTCTTAGAATCCTGAGATAATGTGAAAAAAGCAATAAAAAGGTATTCAAACATAACTTGTAAACAACAAATGCAAAATGGCTAATAATGCCTAGAGATATGTATTTTGGTTAGTTGTACTAGAAAAATGATCTTTTGTAAGGTTTGCAAAGACACAAGTTAGTTTTTTTTTTTTCAATATAACAGTGTAACTGTCATACTAAATATGAAAGGTTTATAATCATAACTCCAAAACCAAATATGACATTTGTCTTAAAAAGCCTTTAATATTGAATTTATGTAAGTTTTAGCAGAATCAGGTATTTTGGAAAGAATCACAAATACAAATATTAGGTTTTACTGGCCTCATATTGGTCACACTCAAAATGACAGTTTTTGAAACATAACTCCAAAAATACACATGCAAAATGTCTAATAATGCCTGAAGAAATGTATCTTCGAGAGTTTTCCTGAAAAAAAAAAAACATCTGGTAAAGTTTGCAAAAACAAAATTTGATTTGTTAATCAATTTGACAGTAATGTACTTAGAATCCTGAGATAATGCGAAAAAAGCAATAAAAATGTATTCAAACATAATTCCTAATCCAAACGTGCAAAATGTCTAAAAATGCCTGTGATATTGAATACATGTGAGTTTTACTAGATACAGTTGTTTTTCTATGGTTTGCAAATACAAAAATGAGGTTTTACTCAATATGACTGTATACTGTAACACTCAATATGACAGTTATTTAAACATAACTCCTACACCACACATGAAAAATAACTAATAATGCCTGAAATAATGCATCTTTGGGAGTTTTACTTGAAACATATGTTTTTTTAAATCTTGCAAATGCAAAAAGAAGTTTTTTACTCAATATGACTATAATAGTCTTAGAATCCTGAGATAATGTGAAAAAAGCAATAAAAATGTATTCAAACATAACTTGTAAACAACAAATGCAAAATGGCTAATAATGCCTAGAGATATGTTTTTTTGTTAGTTGTACTAGAAAAATGATCTTTTGTAAGGTTTGCAAAGACACAAGTTAGTTTTTTTATTCAATATAACAGTGTAACTGTCATACTAAATATGAAAGGTTTATAATCATAACTCCAAAACCACATATGACATTTGTCTTAAAAAGCCTTTAATATTGAATTTATGTAAGTTTTTGCAGAATCAGGTATTTTGGAAAGAATCACAAATACAAATATTAGGTTTTACTGGCCTCATATTGGTCACACTCAAAATGACAGTTTTTGAAACATAACTCCAAAAATACACATGCAAAATGTCTAATAATGCCTGAAGAAATATATCTTCGAGAGTTTTCCTGAAAAAAAAAACATCTGGTAAGGTTTGCAAAAACAAAATTTGATTTGTTACTCAATTTGACAGTAATGTACTTAGAATCCTGAGATAATGCGAACAAAGCAATAAAAATGTATTAAAAAAAAATGTATTCAAACATAATTCCTAATCCAAACGTGCAAAATGTCTAAAAATGCCTGTGATATTGAATACATGTGAGTTTTACTAGATACAGTTGTTTTTCTATGGTTTGTAAATACAAAAATGAGGTTTTACTCAATATGACTGTATACTGTAACACTCAATATGACAGTTATTTAAACATAACTCCTACACCACACATGAAAAATAGCTAATAATGCCTGAAATAATGCATCTTTGGGAGTTTTACTCGAAACATATGCTTTTTTAAATCTTGCAAATGCAAAAAGAAGTTTTTTACTCAATATGACTATAATAGTCTTAGAATCCTGAGATAATGTGAAAAAAGCAATAAAAAGGTATTCAAACATAACTTCTAATCAACAAATGCAAAATGGCTAATAATGCCTAGAGATATGTATTTTGGTTAGTTGTACTAGAAAAATGATCTTTTGTAAGGTTTGCAAAGACACAAGTTAGTTTTCTTTTTTTTTCAATATAACAGTGTAACTGTCATACTAAATATGAAAGGTTTATAATCATAACTCCAAAACCAAATATGACATTTGTCTTAAAAAATCCTTTAATATTGAATTTATGTAAGTTTTAGCAGAATCAGGTATTTTGGAAAGAATCACAAATACAAATATTAGATTTTACTGGCCTCATATTGGTCACACTCAAAATGACAGTTTTTGAAACATAACTCCAAAAATACACATGCAAAATGTCTAATAATGCCTGAAGAAATGCATCTTCGAGAGTTTTCCTGAAGAAAAAAAACCATCTGGTCAGGTTTGCAAAAACAAAATTTGATTTGTTACTCAATTTGACAGTAATGTACTTAGAATCCTGAGATAATGCGAAAAAAGCAATAAAAAGGTATTCAAACATAACTTCTAATCAACAAATGCAAAATGGCTAATAATGCCTAGAGATATGTATTTTGGTTAGTTGTACTAGAAAAATTATCTTTTGTAAGGTTTGCAAAGACACAAGTTATATATTTTTTTTCAATATAACAGTGTAACTGTCATACTAAATATGAAAGGTTTATAATCATAACTCCAAAACCAAATATGAAATTTGTCTTAAAAAGCCTTCAATATTGAATTTATGTGAATTTTAGCAGAATCAGGTATTTTGGAAAGAATCACAAATACAAATATTAGATTTTACTGAACTCATATTGGTCGCACTCAAAATGACAGTTTTTGAAACATAACTCCAAAAATACACATGCAAAATGTCTAATAATGCCTGAAGAAATGCATCTTTGAGAGTTTTCCAGAAAAAAAACATTTGGTAAGGTTTGCAAAAACAAAATTTGATTTGTTACTCAATTTGACAGTAATGTATTTAGAATCCTGAGATAATGCGAAAAAAGCAATAAAAATGTATTCAAACATAATTCCTAATCCAAACGTGCAAAATGTCTAAAAATGCCTGTGATATTGAATACATGTGAGTTTTACTAGATACAGTTGTTTTTCAATGGTTTGCAAATACAAAAATGAGGTTTTACTCAATATGACTGTATACTGTAACACTCAATATGACAGTTATTTAAAGATAACTCCTACACCACACATGAAAAATGGCTAATAATGCCTGAAATAATGCATCTTTGGGAGTTTTACCCGAAACATATGCTTTTTTAAATCTTGCAAATGCAAAAAGTTGTTTTTTACTCAATATGACTATAATAGTCTTAGAATCCTGAGATAATGCGAAAAAAGCAATAAAAATGTATTCAAACATAACTTCTAAACAACACATGCAAAATGGCTAATAATGCCTAGAGATATGTTTTTTTGTTAGTTGTACTAGAAATATGATCTTTTGTAAGGTTTGCAAAGACACAAGTTAGTTTTTTTATTCAATTTAACAGTGTAACTGTCATCCTAAATATGAAAGGTTTATAATCATAACTCCAAAACCAAATATGAAATTTGTCTTAAAAATTCTTTAATATTGAATTTATGTGAGTTTTAGCCGAATCAGGTATTTTGGAAAGAATCACAAATACAAATATTAGATTTTACTGGCCTCATATTGGTCACATTTAAAATGACAGTTTTTGAAACATAACTCCAAAAATACACATGCAAAATGTCTAATAATGCCTGAAGAAATGCATCTTCGAGAGTTTTCCTGAAAAAAAAAAAAACATCTGGTAAGGTTTGCAAAAACAAAATTTGATTTGTTACTCAATTTGACAGTCATGTACTTAGAATCCTGAGATAATGCGAAAAAAGAAATACAAATGTATTCAAACATAATTCCTAATCCAAACGTGCAAAATGTCTAAAAATGCCTGTGATATTGAATACATGTGAGTTTTACTAGATACAGTTGTTTTTCAATGGTTTGCAAATACAAAAATGAGGTTTTAATCAATATGACTGTATACTGTAACACTCAATATGACAGTTATTTAAACATAACTCCTACACCACACATGAAAAATGGCTAATAATGCCTGAAATAATGCATCTTCGGGAGTTTTACCCGAAACATATGCTTTTTTAAATCTTGCAAATGCAAAAAGTTGTTTTTTACTCAATATGACTATAATAGTCTTAGAATCCTGAGATAATGCGAAAAAAGCAATAAAAATGTATTCAAACATAACTTCTAAACAACACATGCAAAATGGCTAATAATGCCTAGAGATATGTTTTTTTGTTAGTTGTACTAGAAAAATTATCTTTTGTAAGGTTTGCAAAGACACAAGTTAGTTTTTTTATTCAATATAACAGTGTTACTGTCATACTAAATATGAAAGGTTTATAATCATAACTCCAAAACCAAATATGAAATCTGTCTTAAAAAGCCTTTAATATTGAATTTATGTAAGTTTTAGCAGAATAATGTATTTTGGAAAGAATCACAAATACAAACATTAGATTTTACTGAACTCATATTGGTCACACTCAAAATGACAGTTTTTGAAACATAACTCCAAAAATACACATGCAAAATGTCTAATAATGCCTGAAGAAATGCATCTTCGAGAGTTTTCCTGAAAAAAAAAAACATTTGGTAAGGTTTGCAAACAAAATTTGATTTGTTACTCAATTTGACAGTAATGTACTTAGAATCCTGAGATAATGCGAAAAAAGCAATAACAATCTATTCAAACATAATTCATAATCCAAACGTGCAAAATGTCTAAAAATGCCTGTGATATTGAATACATGTGAGTTTTACTAGATAAAGTTGTTTTTCAATGGTTTGCAAATACAAAAATGAGGTTTTACTCAATATAACTGTTTACTGTAAGACTCAATATGACAGTTATTCAAACATAACTCCTACACCACACATGAAAAATGGCTGATAATGCCTGAAATAATGCATCTTTGGGAGTTTTACTCGAAACATATGCTTTTTTAAATCTTGCAAATGCAAAAAGTAGTTTTTTACTCAATATGACTATTATAGTCTTAGAATCCTGAGATAATGCGAAAAAAGCAATAAAAATGTATTCAAACATAACTTCTAAACAACACATGCAAAATGGCTAATAATGCCTAGAGATATGTATTTTGGTTAGTTGTACTAGAAAAATGATCTTTTGTAAGGTTTGCAAAGACACAAGTTAGTTTTTTTATTCAATATAACAGTGTAACTGTCATACTAAATATGAAAGGTTTATAATCATAACTCCAAAACCAAATATGACATTTGTCTTAAAAAGCCTTTAATATTGAATTTATGTAAGTTTTTGCAGAATCAGGTATTTTGGAAAGAATCACAAATACAAATATTAGGTTTTACTGGCCTCATATTGGTCACACTCAAAATGACAGTTTTTGAAACATAACTCCAAAAATACACATGCAAAATGTCTAATAATGCCTGAAGAAATATATCTTCGATGGTTCTCCTGAAAAAAAAAAAACATCTGGTAAGGTTAGCAAAAACAAAATTTGATTTGTTACTCAATTTGACAGTAATGTACTTAGAATCCTGAGATAATGCGAAAAAAGCAATAAAAATGTATTCAAACTTAATTCCTAATCCAAACGTGCAAAATGTCTAAAAATGCCTGTGATATTGAATACATGTGAGTTTTACTAGATACAGTTGTTTTTCTATGGTTTGCAAATACAAATTACTCAATATGACTGTATACTGTAACACTCAATATGACAGTTATTTAAACACAACTCCTACACCACACATGAAAAATAGCTAGCATTTGCAAGATTTAAAAAAGCATATGTTTCGAGTAAAACACCCAAAGATGCATTATTTCAGGCATTATTAGCCATTTTTCATGTGTGGTGTAGGAGTTATGTTTAAATAACTGTCATATTGAGTCTTACAGTAAACAGTTATATTGAGTAAAACCTCATTTTTGTATTTGCAAACCATTGAAAAACAACTGTATCTAGTAAAACTCACATGTATTCAATATCACAGGCATTTTTAGACATTTTGCACGTTTGGATTATGAATTATGTTTGAATACATTGTTATTGCTTTTTTCGCATTATCTCAGGATTCTAAGTACATTACTGTCAAATTGAGTAACAAATCAAATTTTGTTTTGCAAACCTTACCAAATTTTTTTTTTTCAGGAAAACTCTCGAAGATAAATTTCTTCAGGCATTATTAGACATGTTGCATGTGTATTTTTGGAGTTATGTTTCAAAAACTGTCATTTTGAGTGTGACCAATATGAGTTCAGTAAAATCTAATATTTGTATTTGTGATTCTTTCCAAAATACCTGATTCTGCTAAAACTCACATAAATTCAATATTAAAGGCTTTTTAAGACACATTTCATATTTGGTTTTGGAGTTATGATTATAAACCTTTCATATTTAGGATGACAGTTACACTGTTATATTGAATAAAAAAAACTAACTTGTGTCTTTGCAAACCTTACAAAAGATCATTTTTCTAGTACAACTAACAAAAAAACGTATCTCTAGGCATTATTAGCCATTTTGCATGTGTTGTTTAGAAGTTATGTTTGAATACATTTTTATTGCTTTTTTCTTATTATCTCAGGATTCTAAGACTATTATAGTCATATTGAGTAAAAACAACTTTTTTGCATTTGCAAGATTTAAAAAAGCATATGTTTCGAGTAAAACTCCAAAGATGCATTATTTCAGGCATTATTAGCCATTTTTCATGTGTGGTGTAGGAGTTATGTTTAAATAACTGTCATATTGAGTCTTACAGTAAACAGTTATATTGAGTAAAACCTCATTTTTGTATTTGCAAACCATTGAAAAACAACTGTATCTAGTAAAACTCACATGTATTCAAATCACAGGCATTTTTAGACATTTTGTACGTTTGATTAGGAATTATGTTTGAATACATTTTTATTGCTTTTTTCGCATTATCTCAGGATTCTAAGTACATTACTGTCAAATTGAGTAACAAATCAAATTATGTTTTTGCAAACCTTACCAAATGTTTTTTTTCTGGAAGACTCTCGAAGATGCATTTCTTCAGGCATTATTAGACATTTTGCATGTGTATTTTTGGAGTTATGTTTCAAAAACTGTCATTTTGAGTGTGACCAATATGAGTTCAGTAAAATCTAATTTTTGTATTTGTGATTCTTTCCAAAATACCTGATTCTGCTAAAACTCACATAAATTCAATAATAAAGGCTTTTTAAGACAAATTTCATATTTGGTTTTGGAGTTATGATTATAAACCTTTCATATTTAGTATGCCATTTGCACTGTAATATTGAATAAAAAAACTAACTTGTTTCTTTGCAAACCTTACAAAAGATCATTTTTCTAGTACAACTAACCAAAATACATATCTCTAGGCATTATTAGCCATTTTGCATGTGTTGTTTAGAAGTTATGTTTGAATACATTTTTATTGCTTTTTTCGCATTATCTCATGATTCTAAGAACATTATTGTCATATTGAGTAAAAAACAACTTCTTGCATTTGCAAGATTTAAAAAGGCATATGTTTCGAGTAAAACTCCCAAAGATGCATTATTTCAGGCTATTAGCCATTTTTCATGTGTGGTGTAGGAGTTATGTTTAAATAACTTTCATATTGAGTGTTACAGTATACAGTCATATTGAGTAAAACCTCATTTTTGTATTTGCAAACCATTGAAAAACAACTGTATCTAGTAAAACTCACATGTATTCAATATCACAGACATTTTTAGACATTTTGCACGTTTGGATTAGGAATTATATTTGAATACATTTTTATTGCTTTGTTCGCATTATCTCAGGATTCTAAGTACATTACTGTCAAATTGAGTAACAAATCAAATTTTGTTTTTGCAAACCTTACCAAATGTTTTTTTCTGGAAAACTCTCGAAGATGCATTTCTTCAGGCATTATTAGACATTTTTTATGTGTATTTTTGGAGTTATGTTTCAAAAACTGTCATTTTGAGTGTGACCAATATGAGGCCAGTAAAATCTAATATTTGTATTTGTGATTCTTTCCAAAATACCTGATTCTGCTAAAACTCACATAAATTCAATATTAAAGGCTTTTTAAGACAAATTTCATATTGGTTTTGGAGTTATGATTATAAACCTTTCATATTTAGGATGACAGTTACACTGTTAAATTTAATAAAAAAAACTAACTTGTGTCTTGCAAACCTTACAAAAGATCATATTTCTAGTACAACTAACAAAAAAACATATCTCTAGGCATTATTAGCCATTTTGCATGTGTTGTTTAGAAGTTATGTTTGAATACATTTTTATTGCTTTTTTCGCATTACCTCAGGATTCTAAGACTATTATAGTCAAATTGAGTAAAAAACAACTTTTTGCATTTGCAAGATTTAAAAAAGCATATGTTTCGAGTAAAACTCCCAAAGATGCATTATTTCAGGCATGATTAGCCATTTTTCATGTGTGGTGTAGGAGTTATGTTTAAATAACTGTCATATTGAGTGTTACAGTATACAGTCATATTGAGTAAAACCTCATTTTTGTATTTGCAAACCATAGAAAAACAACTGTATCTAGTAAAACTCACATGTATTCAATATCACAGGTATTTTTAGACATTTTGCACGTTTGGATTAGGAATTATGTTTGAATACATTTTTATTGCTTTTTTCGCATTATCTCAGGATTCTAAGTACATTACTGTCAAATTGAGTAACAAATCAAATTATGTTTTTGCAAACCTTACCAAATGTTTTTTTTCTGGAAAACTCTCGAAGATGCATTTCTTCAGGCATTATTAGACATTTTGCATGTGTATTTTTGGAGTTATGTTTCAAAAACTGTCATTTTGAGTGTGACCAATATGAGGCCAGTAAAATCTAATATTTGTATTTGTGATTCTTTCCAAAATACCTGATTCTGCTAAAACTCACATAAATTCAATATTAAAGGCTTTTTAAGACAAATTTCATATTTGGTTTTGGAGTTATGATTATAAACCTTTCATATTTAGGATGACAGTTACACTGTTAAATTGAATAAAAAAACTAACTTGTATCTTTGCAAACCTTACAAAAGATCATATTTCTAGTACAACTAACAAAAAAACATGTCTCTAGGCATTATTAGCCATTTTGCATGTTTTGTTTAGAAGTTATGTTTGAATACATTTTTATTGCTTTTTTCGCATTATCTCAGGATTCTAAGACTATTATAGTCATATTGAGTAAAAAACAACTTTTTGCATTTGCAAGATTTAAAAAAGCATATGTTTCGAGTAAAACTCCCAAAGATGCATTATTTCAGGCATTATTAGCCATTTTTCATGTGTGGTGTAGGAGTTATGTTTAAATAACTGTCATATTGAGTGTTACAGTATACAGTTATATTGAGTAAAACCTCATTTTTGTATTTGCAAACCATTGAAAAACAACTGTATCTAGTAAAACTCACATGTATTCAATATCACAGGCATTTTTAGACATTTTGCACGTTTGGATTAGGATTTATGTTTGAATACATTTTTATTGCTTTTTTCGCATTATCTCAGGATTCTAAGTACATTACTGTCAAATTGAGTAACAAATCAAATTTTGTTTTTGCAAACCTTACCAAATGTTTTTTTTTTTCAGGAAAACTCTCGAAGATGCATTTCTTCAGGCATTATTAGACATTTTGCATGTGTATTTTTGGAGTTATGTTTCAAAAACTGTCATTTTGAGTGTGACCAATATGAGGCCAGTAAAATCTAATATTTGTATTTGTGAATCTTTCCAAAATACCTGATTCGGCTAAAACTCACATAAATTCAATATTAAAGGCTTTTTAAGACAAATTTCATATTTGGTTTTGGAGTTATGATTATAAACCTTTCATATTTAGGATGACAGTTACACTGTTAAATTGAATTAAAAAACTAACTTGTGTCTTTGCAAACCTTACAAAAGATCATTTTTCTAGTACAACTAACAAAAAAACATATCTCTAGGCATTATTAGCCATTTTGCATGTGTTGTTTAGAAGTTATGTTTGAATACATTTTTATTGCTTTTTTCGCATTATCTCAGGATTCTAAGACTATTATAGTCATATTGAGTAAAAAACAACTTTTTGCATTTGCAAGATTTAAAAAAGCATATGTTTCGGGTAAAACTCCCGAAGATGCATTATTTCAGGCATTATTAGCCAATTTTCATGTGTGGTGTAGGAGTTATCTTTAAATAACTGTCATATTGAGTGTTACAGTATACAGTCATATTGAGTAAAACTTCATTTTTGTATTTGCAAACCATTGAAAAACAACTGTATCTAGTAAAACTCACATGTATTCAATATCACAGGCATTTTTAGACATTTTGCACGTTTGGATTAGGAATTATGTTTGAATACATTTGTATTGCTTTTTTCGCATTATCTCAGGATTCTAAGTACATGACTGTCAAATTGAGTAACAAATCAAATTTTGTTTTTGCAAACCTTACCAGATGTTTTTTTTTTTTCAGGAAAACTCTCGAAGATGCATTTCTTCAGGCATTATTAGACGTTTTGCATGTGTATTTTTGGAGTTATGTTTCAAAAACTGTCATTTTGAGTGTGACCAATATGAGGCCAGTAAAATCTAATATTTGTATTTGTGATTCTTTCCAAAATACCTGATTCTGCTAAAACTCACATAAATTCAATATTAAAGGCTTTTTAAGACAAATTTCATATTTGGTTTTGGAGTTATGATTATAAACCTTTCATATTTAGGATGACAGTTACACTGTTAAATTGAATAAAAAAACTAACCTGTGTCTTTGCAAACCTTACAAAAGATCATATTTCTAGTACAACTAACAAAAAAACATATCTCTAGGCATTATTAGCCATTTTGCATGTGTTGTTTAGAAGTTATGTTTGAATACATTTTTATTGCTTTTTTCGCATTATCTCAGGATTCTAAGACTATTATAGTCATATTGAGTAAAAAACAACTTTTTGCATTTGCAAGATTTAAAAAAGCATATGTTTCGGGTAAAACTCCCGAAGATGCATTATTTCAGGCATTATTAGCCAATTTTCATGTGTGGTGTAGGAGTTATCTTTAAATAACTGTCATATTGAGTGTTACAGTATACAGTCATATTGAGTAAAACCTCATTTTTGTATTTGCAAACCATTGAAAAACAACTGTATCTAGTAAAACTCACATGTATTCAATATCACAGGCATTTTTAGACATTTTGCACGTTTGGATTAGGAATTATGTTTGAATACATTTTTATTGCTTTTTCGCATTATCTCATGATTCTAAGTACATTACTGTCAAATTGAGTAACAAATCAAATTTTGTTTTTGCAAACCTTACCAAATGTTTTTTTTCTGGAAAACTCTCAAAGATGCATTTCTTCAGGCATTATTAGACACTTTGCATGTGTATTTTTGGAGTTATGTTTCAAAAACTGTCATTTTGAGTGTGACCAATATGAGTTCAGTAAAATCTAACATTTGTATTTGTGATTCTTTCCAAAATACCTGATTCTGCTAAAACTCACATAAATTCAATATTAAAGGCTTTTTAAGACAAACTTCATATTTGGTTTTGGAGTTATGATTATAAACCTTTCATATTTAGTAGGACAGTTACACTGTTATATTAAATAAAAAATCTAACTTGTGTCTTTGCAAACCTTACAAAAGATCATTTTTCTAGTACAACTAACAAAAAAACATATCTCTAGGCATTATTAGCCGTTTTGCATGTGTTGTTTAGAAGTTATGTTTGAATAAATTTTTATTGCTTTTTTAGCATTATCTCAGGAGTCTAAGACTATTATAGTCATATTGACTAAAAACTACTTTTTGCATTTGCAAGATTTAAAAAAGCATAGGTTTCGAGTAAAACTCCCAAAGATGCATTATTTCAGGCATTATTAGCCATTTTTCATGTGTGGTGTAGGAGTTATGTTTAAATAACTGTCATATAGAGTGTTACAGTATACAGTCATATTGAGTAAAACCTCATTTTTGTATTTGCAAACCATTGAAAAACAACTGTATCTAGTAAAACTCACATGTATTCAATATCACAGGCATTTTTAGACATTTTGCACGTTTGGATTAGGAATTATGTTTGAATACATTTTTATTGCTTTTTTCGCATTATCTCAGGATTCTAAGTACATTACAGTCAAATTGAGTAACAAATCAAATTTTGTTTTTGCAAACCTTACCAAATGTTTTTTTTCTGGAAAACTCTCGAAGATGCATTTCTTCAGGCATTATTAGACATTTTGCATGTGTATTTTTGGAGTTATGTTTCAAAAACTGTCATTTTGAGTGTGACCAATATGGGTTCAGTAAAATCTAATATTTGTATTTGTGATTCTTTCCAAAATACCTGATTCTGCTAAAACTCACATAAATTCAATATTAAAGGCTTTTTAAGACACATTTCATATTTGGTTTTGGAGTTATGATTATAAACATTTCATATTTAGGATGACAGTACACTGTTATATTGAATAAAAAAACTAACTTGTGTCTTTGCAAACCTTACAAAAGATCATTTTTCTAGTACAAACTAACAAAAAAACATATCTCTAGGCATTATTCGCCATTTTGCATCTGTTGTTTAGAAGTTATGTTTGAATACATTTTTATTGCTTTTTTCGCATTATCTCAGGATTCTAAGACTATTATAGTCATATTGAGTAAAAAACAACTTTTTGCATTTGCAAGATTTAAAAAAGCATATGTTTCCAGTAAAACTCCCAAAGATGCATTATTTCAGGCATTATTAGCCATTTTTCATGTGTGGTGTAGGAGTTATGTTTAAATAACTGTCATATTGAGTGTTACAGTATACAGTCATATTGAGTAATTTGTATTTGCAAACCATAGAAAAACAACTGTATCTAGTAAAACTCACATGTATTCAATATCACAGGCATTTTTAGACATTTTGCACGTTTGGATTAGGATTTAAGTTTGAATACATTTTTATTGCTTTTTTCGCATTATCTCAGGATTCTAAGTACATTACTGTCAAATTGAGTAACAAATCAAATTTTGTTTTTGCTAACCTTACCAGATGTTTTTTTTTTCAGGAGAACTCTCGAAGATATATTTCTTCAGGCATTATTAGACATTTTGCATGTGTATTTTTGGAGTTATGTTTCAAAAACTGTCATTTTGAGTGTGACCAATATGAGGCCAGTAAAACCTAATATTTGTATTTGTGATTCTTTCCAAAATACCTGATTCTGCTAAAACTCACATAAATTCAATATTAAAGGCTTTTTAAGACAAATTTCATATTTGGTTTTGGAGTTATGATTATAAACCTTTCATATTTAGGATGACAGTTACACTGTTAAATTGAATAAAAAAAACTAACCTGTGTCTTTGCAAACCTTACAAAAGATCATATTTCTAGTACAACTAACAAAAAAACATATCTCTAGGCATTATTAGCCATTTTGCATGTGTTGTTTAGAAGTTATGTTTGAATACATTTTTATTGCTTTTTTCGCATTATCTCAGGATTCTAAGACTATTATAGTCATATTGAGTAAAAAACAACTTTTTGCATTTGCAAGATTTAAAAAGCATATGTTTCGGGTAAAACTCCCGAAGATGCATTATTTCAGGCATTATTAGCCAATTTTCATGTGTGGTGTAGGAGTTATCTTTAAATAACTGTCATATTGAGTGTTACAGTATATAGTCATATTGAGTAAAACCTCATTTTTGTATTTGCAAACCATTGAAAAACAACTGTATCTAGTAAAACTCACATGTATTCAATATCACAGGCATTTTTAGACATTTTGCACGTTT
This sequence comes from Nerophis ophidion, assembly GCF_033978795.1. Taxonomy (NCBI): domain Eukaryota; kingdom Metazoa; phylum Chordata; class Actinopteri; order Syngnathiformes; family Syngnathidae; genus Nerophis; species Nerophis ophidion. Next base: position 78,816 of record NW_026907032.1, read on the forward strand.
GGATTAGGAATTATGTTTGAATACATTTTTATTGCTTTTTTCGCATTATCTCATGATTCTAAGTACATTACTGTCAAATTGAGTAACAAATCAAATTTTGTTTTTGCAAACCTTACCAAATGTTTTTTTTTCTGGAAAACTCTCAAAGATGCATTTCTTCAGGCATTATTAGACACTTTGCATGTGTATTTTTGGAGTTATGTTTCAAAAACTGTCATTTTGAGTGTGACCAATATGAGTTCAGTAAAATCTAACATTTGTATTTGTGATTCTTTCCAAAATACCTGATTCTGCTAAAACTCACATAAATTCAATATTAAAGGCTTTTTAAGACAAACTTCATATTTGGTTTTGGAGTTATGATTATAAACCTTTCATATTTAGTAGGACAGTTACACTGTTATATTAAATAAAAAATCTAACTTGTGTCTTTGCAAACCTTACAAAAGATCATTTTTCTAGTACAACTAACAAAAAAACATATCTCTAGGCATTATTAGCCATTTTGCATGTGTTGTTTAGAAGTTATGTTTGAATACATTTTTATTGCTTTTTAGCATTATCTCAGGAGTCTAAGACTATTATAGTCATATTGACTAAAAAACTACTTTTTGCATTTGCAAGATTTAAAAAAGCATAGGTTTCGAGTAAAACTCCCAAAGATGCATTATTTCAGGCATTATTAGCCATTTTTCATGTGTGGTGTAGGAGTTATGTTTAAATAACTGTCATATAGAGTGTTACAGTATACAGTCATATTGAGTAAAACCTCATTTTTGTATTAGCAAACCATTGAAAAACAACTGTATCTAGTAAAACTCACATGTATTCAATATCACAGGCATTTTTAGACATTTTGCACGTTTGGATTAGGAATTATGTTTGAATACATTTTTATTGCTTTTTTCGCATTATCTCAGGATTCTAAGTACATTACTGTCAAATTGAGTAACAAATCAAATGTTGTTTTTGCAAACCTTACCAAATGTTTTTTTTCTGGAAAACTCTCGAAGATGCATTTCTTCAGGCATTATTAGACATTTTGCATGTGTATTTTTGGAGTTATGTTTCAAAAACTGTCATTTTGAGTGTGACCAATATGGGTTCAGTAAAATCTAATATTTGTATTTGTGATTCTTTCCAAAATACCTGATTCTGCTAAAACTCACATAAATTCAATATTAAAGGCTTTTTAAGACACATTTCATATTTGGTTTTGGAGTTATGATTATAAACATTTCATATTTAGGATGACAGTTACACTGTTATATTGAATAAAAAAACTAACTTGTGTCTTTGCAAACCTTACAAAAGATCATTTTTCTAGTACAACTAACAAAAAAACATATCTCTAGGCATTATTCGCCATTTTGCATCTGTTGTTTAGAAGTTATGTTTGAATACATTTTTATTGCTTTTTTCGCATTATCTCAGGATTCTAAGACTATTATAGTCATATTGAGTAAAAAACAACTTTTTGCATTTGCAAGATTTAAAAAAGCATATGTTTCGAGTAAAACTCCCAAAGATGCATTATTTCAGGCATTATTAGCCATTTTTCATGTGTGGTGTAGGAGTTATGTTTAAATAACTGTCATATTGAGTGTTACAGTATACAGTCATATTGAGTAATTTGTATTTGCAAACCATAGAAAAACAACTGTATCTAGTAAAACTCACATGTATTCAATATCACAGGCATTTTTAGACATTTTGCACGTTTGGATTAGGAATTAAGTTTGAATACATTTTTATTGCTTTTTTTCGCATTATCTCAGGATTCTAAGTACATTACTGTCAAATTGAGCAACAAATCAAATTTTGTTTTTGCTAACCTTACCAGATGTTTTTTTTTTTCAGGAGAACTCTCGAAGATATATTTCTTCAGGCATTATTAGACATTTTGCATGTGTATTTTTGGAGTTATGTTTCAAAAACTGTCATTTTGAGTGTGACCAATATGAGGCCAGTAAAACCTAATATTTGTATTTGTGATTCTTTCCAAAATACCTGATTCTGCAAAAACTTACATAAATTCAATATTAAAGGCTTTTTAAGACAAATGTCATATTTGGTTTTGGAGTTATGATTATAAACCTTTCATATTTAGTATGACAGTTACACTGTTATATTGAATAAAAAAACTAACTTGTGTCTTTGCAAACCTTACAAAAGATCATTTTTCTAGTACAACTAACCAAAATACATATCTCTAGGCATTATTAGCCATTTTGCATTTGTTGTTTAGAAGTTATGTTTGAATACATTTTTATTGCTTTTTTCGCATTATCTCAGGATTCTAAGACTATAATAGTTATATTGAGTAAAAAACTACTTTTTGCATTTGCAAGATTTAAAAAAGCATATGTTTCGAGTAAAACTCCGAAAGATGCATTATTTCAGGCATTATTAGCCATTTTTCATGTGTGGTGTAGGAGTTATGTTTGAATAACTGTCATATTGAGTCTTACAGTAAACAGTTATATTGAGTAAAACCTCATTTTTGTATTTGCAAACCTTTGAAAAACAACTGTATCTAGTAAAACTCACATGTATTCAATATCACAGGCATTTTTAGACATTTTGCACGTTTGGATTATGAATTATGTTTGAATACATTGTTATTGCTTTTTTCGCATTATCTCAGGATTCTAAGTACATTACTGTCAAATTGAGTAACAAATCAAATTTTGTTTTTGCAAACCTTACCAAATGTTTTTTTTTTTCAGGAAAACTCTCGAAGATGCATTTCTTCAGGCATTATTAGACATTTTGCATGTGTATTTTTGGAGTTATGTTTCAAAAACTGTCATTTTGAGTGTGACCAATATGAGTTCAGTAAAATCTAATATTTGTATTTGTGATTCTTTCCTTAATACCTTATTCTGCTAAAACTTACATAAATTCAATATTAAAGGCTTTTTAAGACAGATTTCATATTTGGTTTTGGAGTTATGATTATAAACCTTTCATATTTAGTATGACAGTAACACTGTTATATTGAATAAAAAAACTAACTTGTGTCTTTGCAAACCTTACAAAAGATAATTTTTCTAGTACAACTAACAAAAAAACATATCTCTAGGCATTATTAGCCATTTTGCATTTGTTGTTTAGAAGTTATGTTTGAATACATTTTTATTGCTTTTTTCGCATTATCTCAGGATTCTAAGACTATTATGGTCATATTGAGTAAAAAACAACTTTTTGCATTTGCAAGATTTAAAAAAGCATATGTTTCGGGTAAAACTCCCGAAGATGCATTATTTCAGGCATTATTAGCCATTTTTCATGTGTGGTGTAGGAGTTATGTTTAAATAACTGTCATATTGAGTGTTACAGTATACAGTCATATTGATTAAAACCTCATTTTTGTATTTGCAAACCATTGAAAAACAACTGTATCTAGTAAAACTCACATGTATTCAATATCACAGGCATTTTTAGACATTTTGCACGTTTGGATTAGGAATTATGTTTGAATACATTTGTATTTCTTTTTTCCCATTATCTCAGGATTCTAAGTACATGACTGTCAAATTGAGTAACAAATCAAATTTTGTTTTTGCAAACCTTACCAGATGTTTTTTTTTTTTCAGGAAAACTCTCGAAGATGCATTTCTTCAGGCATTATTAGACATTTTGCATGTGTATTTTTGGAGTTATGTTTCAAAAACTGTCATTTTAAATGTGACCAATATGAGGCCAGTAAAATTTAATATTTGTATTTGTGATTCTTTCCAAAATACCTGATTCTGCTAAAACTCACATAAATTCAATATTAAAGGCTTTTTAAGACAAATTTCATATTTGGTTTTGGAGTTATGATTATAAACCTTTCATATTTAGGATGACAGTTACACTGTTAAATTGAATAAAAAAACTAACTTGTGTCTTTGCAAACCTTACACAAGATCATATTTCTAGTACAACTAACAAAAAAACATATCTCTAGGCATTATTAGCCATTTTGCATGTGTTGTTTAGAAGTTATTTTTGAATACATTTTTATTGCTTTTTTCGCATTATCTCAGGTTTCTAAGACTATTATAGTCATATTGAGTAAAAAACAACTTTTTGCATTTGCAAGATTTAAAAAAGCATATGTTTCGGGTAAAACTCCCGAAGATGCATTATTTCAGGCATTATTAGCCATTTTTCATGTGTGGTGTAGGAGTTATCTTTAAATAACTGTCATATTGAGTGTTACAGTATACAGTCATATTGAGTAAAACCTCATTTTTGTATTTGCAAACCATTGAAAAACAACTGTATTTAGTAAAACTCACATGTATTCAATATCACAGGCATTTTTAGACATTTTGCACCTTTGGATTAGGAATTATGTTTGAATACATTTTTATTGCTTTTTTCGCATTATCTCAGGATTCTAAGTACATTACTGTCAAATTGCGTAACAAATCAAATTTTGTTTTTGCAAACCTTACCAAATGGTTTTTTTCTGGAAAACTCTCAAAGATGCATTTCTTCAGGCATTATTAGACATTTTGCATGTGTATTTTTGGAGTTATGTTTCAAAAACTGTCATTTTGAGTGTGACCAATATGAGTTCAGTAAAATCTAATATTTGTATTTGTGATTCTTTCCAAAATACCTGATTCTGCTAAAACTCACATAAATTCAATATTAAAGGCTTTTTAAGACAAATTTCATATTTGGTTTTGGAGTTATGATTATAAACCTTTCATATTTAGTATGACAGTTACACTGTTATATTAAATAAAAAATCTAACTTGTGTCTTTGCAAACCTTACAAAAGATCATTTTTCTAGTACAACTAACAAAAAAACATATCTCTAGGCATTATTAGCCATTTTGCATGTGTTGTTTAGAAGTTATGTTTGAATAAATTTTTATTGCTTTTTTCGCATTATCTCAGGAGTCTAAGACTATTATAGTCATATTGACTAAAAAACTACTTTTTGCATTTGCAAGATTTAAAAAAGCATATGTTTCGGGTAAAACTCCCGAAGATGCATTATTTCAGGCAGTATTAGCCATTTTTCATGTGTGGTGTAGGAGTTATCTTTAAATAACTGTCATATTGAGTGTTACAGTATACAGTCATATTGAGTAAAACCTCATTTTTGTATTTGCAAACCATTGAAAAACAACTGTATCTAGTAAAACTCACATGTATTCAATATCACAGGCATTTTTAGACATTTTGCACGTTTGGATTAGGAATTATGTTTGAATACATTTTTATTGCTTTTTTCGCATTATCTCAGGATTCTAAGTACATTACTGTCAAATTGAGTAACAAATCAAATTTTGTTTTTGCTAACCTTACCAGATGTTTTTTTTTTTCAGGAGAACTCTCGAAGATATATTTCTTCAGGCATTATTAGACATTTTGCATGTGTATTTTTGGAGTTATGTTTCAAAAACTGTCATTTTGAGTGTGACCAATATGAGGCCAGTAAAACCTAATATTTGTATTTGTGATTCTTTACAAAATACCTGATTCTGCTAAAACTTACATAAATTCAATATTAAAGGCTTTTTAAGACAAATGTCATATTTGGTTTTGGAGTTATGATTATAAACCTTTCATATTTAGTATGACAGTTACACTGTTATATTGAATAAAAAAACTAACTTGTGTCTTTGCAAACCTTACAAAAGATCATTTTTCTAGTACAACTAACCAAAATACATATCTCTAGGCATTATTAGCCATTTTGCATGTGTTGTTTAGAAGTTATGTTTGAATACATTTTTATTGCTTTTTTCGCATTATCTCAGGATTCTAAGACTATAATAGTCATATTGAGTAAAAAACTACTTTTTGCATTTGCAAGACTTAAAAAAGCATATGTTTCGAGTAAAACTCCCAAAGATGCATTATTTCAGCCATTATTAGCCATTTTTCATGTGTGGTGTAGGAGTTATGTTTAAATAACTGTCATATTGAGTGTTACAGTATACAGTCATATTGAGTAAAACCTCATTTTTGTATTTGCAAACCATTGAAAAACAACTGTATCTAGTAAAACTCACATGTATTCAATATCACAGGCATTTTTAGACATTTTGCACGTTTGGATTAGGAATTATGTTTGAATACATTTTTATTTCTTTTTTCGCATTATCTCAGGATTCTAAGTACATGACTGTCAAATTGAGTAACACATCAAATTTTGTTTTTGCAAACCTTACCAGATGTTTTTTTTTTTTTCAGGAAAACTCTCGAAGATGCATTTCTTCAGGCATTATTAGACATTTTGCATGTGTATTTTTGGAGTTATGTTTCAAAAACTGTCATTTTGAGTGTGACCAATATGAGGCCAGTAAAATCTAATATTTGTATTTGTGATTCTTTCCAAAATACCTGATTCTGCTAAAACTCACATAAATTCAATATTAAAGGCTTTTTAAGACAAATTTCATATTTGGTTTTGGAGTTATGATTATAAACCTTTCATATTTAGTATGACAGTTACACTGTTATATTGAAAAAAATATATATAACTTGTGTCTTTGCAAACCTTACAAAAGATAATTTTTCTAGTACAACTAACCAAAATACATATCTCTAGGCATTATTAGCCATTTTGCATTTGTTGTTTAGAAGTTATGTTTGAATACCGTTTTATTGATTTTTTCACAGTATCTCAGGATTCTAAGACTATTATAGTCATATTGAGTAAAAAACTACTTTTTGCATTTGCAAGATTTAAAAAAGCATATGTTTCAAGTAAAACTTCCAAAGATGCATTATTTCAGGCATTATTAGCTATTTTTCATGTGTGGTGTAGGAGTTATGTTTAAATAACTGTCATATTGAGTGTTACAGTATACAGTCATATTGAGTAAGTTGTATTTGCAAACCATAGAAAAACAACTGTATCTAGTAAAACTCACATGTATTCAATATCACAGGCATTTTTAGACATTTTGCACGTTTGGATTAGGAATTAAGTTTGAATACATTTTTATTGCTTTTTTCGCATTATCTCAGGATTCTAAGTACATTACTGTCAAATTGAGTAACAAATCAAATTTTGTTTTTGCTAACCTTACCAGATGTTTTTTTTTTTCAGGAGAACTCTCGAAAATATATTTCTTCAGGCATTATTAGACATTTTGCATGTGTATTTTTGGAGTTATGTTTCAAAAACTGTCATTTTGAGTGTGACCAATATGAGGCCAGTAAAACCTAATATTTGTATTTGTGATTCTTTCCAAAATACCTGATTCTGCAAAAACTTACATAAATTCAATATTAAAGGCTTTTTAAGACAAAAGTCATATTTGGTTTTGGAGTTATGATTATAAACTTTTCATATTTAGTATGACAGTTACACTGTTATATTGAATAAAAAAACTAACTTGTGTCTTTGCAAACCTTACAAAAGATATTTTTTCTAGTACAACTAACCAAAATACATATCTCTAGGCATTATTAGCCATTTTGCATGTGTTGTTTAGAAGTTATGTTTGAATACATTTTTATTGCTTTTTTCGCATTATCTCAGGATTCTAAGACTATAATAGTCATATTGAGTAAAAAACTACTTTTTGCATTTGCAAGATTTAAAAAAGCATATGTTTCGAGTAAAACTCCCAAAGATGCATTATTTCAGGCATTATTAGCCATTTTTCATGTGTGGTGTAGGAGTTATGTTTAAATAACTGTCATATTGAGTGTTACAGTATACAGTCATATTGAGTAAAACCTCATTTTTGTATTTGCAAACCATTGAAAAACAACTGTATCTAGTAAAACTCACATGTATTCAATATCACAGGCATTTTTAGACATTTTGCACGTTTGGATTAGGAATTATGTTTGAATACATTTTTATTTCTTTTTTCGCATTATCTCAGGATTCTAAGTACATGACTGTCAAATTGAGTAACACATCAAATTTTGTTTTTGCAAACCTTACCAGATGTTTTTTTTTTTTTCAGGAAAACTCTCGAAGATGCATTTCTTCAGGCATTATTAGACATTTTGCATGTGTATTTTTGGAGTTATGTTTCAAAAACTGTCATTTTGAGTGTGACCAATATGAGGCCAGTAAAATCTAATATTTGTATTTGTGATTCTTTCCAAAATACCTGATTCTGCTAAAACTCACATAAATTCAATATTAAAGGCTTTTTAAGACAAATTTCATATTTGGTTTTGGAGTTATGATTATAAACCTTTCATATTTAGTATGACAGTTACACTGTTATATTGAAAAAAATATATATAACTTGTGTCTTTGCAAACCTTACAAAAGATAATTTTTCTAGTACAACTAACCAAAATACATATCTCTAGGCATTATTAGCCATTTTGCATTTGTTGTTTAGAAGTTATGTTTGAATACCGTTTTATTGATTTTTTCACAGTATCTCAGGATTCTAAGACTATTATAGTCATATTGAGTAAAAAACTACTTTTTGCATTTGCAAGATTTAAAAAAGCATATGTTTCAAGTAAAACTTCCAAAGATGCATTATTTCAGGCATTATTAACTATTTTTCATGTGTGGTGTAGGAGTTATGTTTAAATAACTGTCATATTGAGTGTTACAGTATACAGTCATATTGAGTAAGTTGTATTTGCAAACCATAGAAAAACAACTGTATCTAGTAAAACTCACATGTATTCAATATCACAGGCATTTTTAGACATTTTGCACGTTTGGATTAGGAATTAAGTTTGAATACATTTTTATTGCTTTTTTCGCATTATCTCAGGATTCTAAGTACATTACTGTCAAATTGAGTAACAAATCAAATTTTGTTTTTGCTAACCTTACCAGATGTTTTTTTTTTTCAGGAGAACTCTCGAAAATATATTTCTTCAGGCATTATTAGACATTTTGCATGTGTATTTTTGGAGTTATGTTTCAAAAACTGTCATTTTGAGTGTGACCAATATGAGGCCAGTAAAACATAATATTTGTATTTGTGATTCTTTCCAAAATACCTGATTCTGCAAAAACTTACATAAATTCAATATTAAAGGCTTTTTAAGACAAAAGTCATATTTGGTTTTGGAGTTATGATTATAAACCTTTCATATTTAGTATGACAGTTACACTGTTATATTGAATAAAAAAACTAACTTGTGTCTTTGCAAACCTTACAAAATATATTTTTTCTAGTACAACTAACCAAAATACATATCTCTAGGCATTATTAGCCATTTTGCATGTGTTGTTTAAAAGTTATGTTTGAATACATTTTTATTGCTTTTTTCGCATTATCTCAGGATTCTAAGACTATAATAGTCATATTGAGTAAAAAACTACTTTTTGCATTTGCAAGATTTAAAAAAGCATATGTTTCGAGTAAAACTCCCAAAGATGCATTATTTCAGGCATTATTAGCCATTTTTCATGTGTGGTGTAGGAGTTATCTTTAAATAACTGTCATATTGAGTGTTACAGTATACAGTCATATTGAGTAAAACCTCATTTTTGTATTTGCAAACCATTGAAAAACAACTGTATCTAGTAAAACTCACATGTATTCAATATCACAGGCATTTTTAGACATTTTGCACGTTTGGATTAGGAATTATGTTTGAATACATTTGTATTTCTTTTTTCGCATTATCTCAGGATTCTAAGTACATGACTGTCAAATTGAGTAACAAATCAAATTTTGTTTTTGCAAACCTTACCAGATGTTTTTTTTTTTTCAGGAAAACTCTCGAAGATGCATTTCTTCAGGCATTATTAGACATTTTGCATGTGTATTTTTGGAGTTATGTTTCAAAAACTGTCATTTTGAGTGTGACCAATATGAGGCCAGTAAAATCTAATATTTGTATTTGTGATTCTTTCCAAAACACCTGATTCTGCTAAAACTCACATAAATTCAATATTAAAGGCTTTTTAAGACAAATTTCATATTTGGTTTTGGAGTTATGATTATAAACCTTTCATATTTAGTATGACAGTTACACTGTTATATTCAATAAAAAATCTAACTTGTGTCTTTGCAAACCTTACAAAAGATCATTTTTCTAGTACAACTAACAAAAAAACATATCTCTAGGCATTATTAGCCATTTTGCATGTGTTGTTTAGAAGTTATGTTTGAATACATTTTTATTGCTTTTTTCGCATTATCTCAGGAGTCTAAGACTATTATAGTCATATTGACTAAAAAACTACTTTTTGCATTTGCAAGATTTAAAAAAGCATATGTTTCGGGTAAAACTCCCGAAGATGCATTATTTCAGACAGTATTAGCCATTTTTCATGTGTGGTGTAGGAGTTATCTTTAAATAACTGTCATATTGAGTGTTACAGTATACAGTCATATTGAGTAAAACCTCATTTTTGTATTTGCAAACCATTGAAAAAAAACTGTATCTAGTAAAACTCACATGTATTCAATATCACAGGCATTTTTAGACATTTTGCACGTTTGGATTAGGAATTATGTTTGAATACATTTTTATTGCTTTTTTCGCATTATCTCAGGATTCTAAGTACATTACTGTCAAATTGAGTAACAAATTAAATTTTGTTTTTGCTAACCTTACCAGATGTTTTTTTTTTCAGGAGAACTCTCGAAGATATATTTCTTCAGGCATTATTAGACATTTTGCATGTGTATTTTTGGAGTTATGTTTCAAAAACTGTCATTTTGAGTGTTACCAATATGAGGCCAGTAAAACCTAATATTTGTATTTGTGATTCTTTCCAAAATACCTGATTCTGCTAAAACTTACATAAATTCAATATTAAAGGCTTTTTAAGACAAATGTCATATTTGGTTTTGGAGTTATGATTATAAACCTTTCATATTTAGTATGACAGTTACACTGTTATATTGAATAAAAAAACTAACTTGTGTCTTTGCAAACCTTACAAAAGATAATTTTTCTAGTACAACTAACCAAAATACATATCTCTAGGCATTATTAGCCATTTTGCATGTGTTGTTTAGAAGTTATGTTTGAATACATTTTTATTGCTTTTTTCGCATTATCTCAGGATTCTAAGACTATAATAGTCATATTGAGTAAAAAACTACTTTTTGCATTTGCAAGATTTAAAAAAGCATATGTTTCGAGTAAAACTCCCAAAGATGCATTATTTCAGGCATTATTAGCCATTTTTCATGTGTGGTGTAGGAGTTATGTTTGAATAACTGTCATATTGAGTCTTACAGTAAACAGTTATATTGAGTAAAACCTCATTTTTGTATTTGCAAACCTTTGAAAAACAACTGTATCTAGTAAAACTCACATGTATTCAATATCACAGGCATTTTTAGACATTTTGCACGTTTGGATTAGGAATTATGTTTGAATACATTTTTATTGCTTTTTTCGCATTATCTCAGGATTCTAAGTACATTACTGTCAAATTGAGTAACAAATCAAATTTTGTTTTTGCAAACCTTACCAAATGTTTTTTTTTCTGGAAAACTCTCAAAGATGCATTTCTTCAGGCATTATTAGACATTTTGCATGTGTATTTTTGGAGTTATGTTTCAAAAACTGTCATTTTGAGTGTCACCAATATGAGTTCAGTAAAATCTAATATTTGTATTTGTGATTCTTTCCAAAATACCTGATTCTGCTAAAACTCACATAAATTCAATATTAAAGGCTTTTTAAGACAAATTTCATATTTGGTTTTGGAGTTATGATTATAAACCTTTCATATTTAGTATGACAGTTACACTCCATCCATCCATCCATCCATTTCCTACCGCTTATTCCCTTTTGGGGTCGCGGGGGGCGCTGGCGCCAATCTCAGCTACAATCGGGCGGAAGGCGGGGTACACCCTGGACAAGTCGCCACCTCATCGCAGGGCCAACACAGATAGACAGACAACATTCACACTCACATTCACACACTAGGGCCAATTTAGTGTTGCCAATCAACCTATCCCCAGGTGCATGTCTTTGGAAGTGGGAGGAAGCCGGAGTACCCGGAGGGAACCCACGCATTCACGGGGAGAACATGCAAACTCCACACAGAAAGATCCCGAGCCTGGATTTGAACCCAGGACTGCTGGAACTTCGTATTGTGAGGCAGTTACACTGTTATATTCAATAAAAAATCTAATTTGTGTCTTTGCAAACCTTACAAAAGATCATTTTTCTAGTACAACTAACAAAAAAACATATCTCTAGGCATTATCAGCCATTTTGCATGTGTTGTTTAGAAGTTATGTTTGAATAAATTTTTATTGCTTTTTTCGCATTATCTCAGGAGTCTAAGACTATTATAGTCATATTGACTAAAAAACTACTTTTTGCATTTGCAAGATTTAAAAAAGCATATGTTTCGGGTAAAACTCCCGAAGATGCATTATTTCAGGCAGTATTAGCCATTTTTCATGTGTGGTGTAGGAGTTATCTTTAAATAACTGTCATATTGAGTGTTACAGTATACAGTCATATTGAGTAAAACCTCATTTTTGTATTTGCAAACCATTGAAAAACAACTGTATCTAGTAAAACTCACATCTATTCAATATCACAGGCATTTTTAGACATTTTGCACGTTTGGATTAGGAATTATGTTTGAATACATTTTTATTGCTTTTTTCGCATTATCTCAGGATTCTAAGTACATTACTGTCAAATTGAGTAACAAATCAAATTTTGTTTTTGCTAACCTTACCAGATGTTTTTTTTTTCAGGAGAACTCTCGAAGATATATTTCTTCAGGCATTATTAGACATTTTGCACGTGTATTTTTGGAGTTATGTTTCAAAAACTGTCATTTTGAGTGTTACCAATATGAGGCCAGTAAAACCTAATATTTGTATTTGTGATTCTTTCCAAAATACCTGATTCTGCTAAAACTTACATAAATTCAATATTAAAGGCTTTTTAAGACAAATGTCATATTTGGTTTTGGAGTTATGATTATAAACCTTTCATATTTAGTATGACAGTTACACTGTTATATTGAATAAAAAAACTAACTTGTGTCTTTGCAAACCTTACAAAAGATCATTTTTCTAGTACAACTAACCAAAATACATATCTCTAGGCATTATTAGCCATTTTGCATGTGTTGTTTAGAAGTTATGTTTGAATACATTTTTATTGCTTTTTTCGCATTATCTCAGGATTCTAAGTCTATAATAGTCATATTGAGTAAAAAACTACTTTTTGCATTTGCAAGATTTAAAAAAGCATATGTTTCGAGTAAAACTCCCAAAGATGCATTATTTCAGGCATTATTAGCCATTTTTCATGTGTGGTGTAGGAGTTATGTTTGAATAACTGTCATATTGAGTCTTACAGTAAACAGTTATATTGAGTAAAACCTCATTTTTGTATTTGCAAACCTTTGAAAAACAACTGTATCTAGTAAAACTCACATTTATTCAATATCACAGGCATTTTTAGACATTTTGCACGTTTGGATTAGGAATTAAGTTTCAATACATTTTTATTGCTTTTTTCGCATTATCTCAAGATTCTAAGTACATTACTGTCAAATTGAGTAACAAATCAAATTTTGTTTTTGCAAACCTTACCAAATGTTTTTTTTTTCAAGAAAACTCTCGAAGATGCATTTCTTCAGGCATTATTAGACATTTTGCATGAGTATTTTTGGAGTTATGTTTCAAAAACTGTCATTTTGAGTGTGACCAATATGAGTTCAGTAAAATCTAATATTTGTATTTGTGATTCTTTCCATAATACCTTATTCTGCTAAAACTTACATAAATTCAATATTAAAGGCTTTTTAAGACAGATTTCATATTTGGTTTTGGAGTTATGATTATAAACCTTTCATATTTAGTATGACAGTAACACTGTTATATTGAATAAAAAAACTAACTTGTGTCTTTGCAAACCTTACAAAAGATAATTTTTCTAGTACAACTAACAAAAAAACATATCTCTAGGCATTATTAGCCATTTTGCATGTGTTGTTTAGAAGTTATGTTTGAATACATTTTTATTGCTTTTTTCGCATTATCTCAGGATTCTAAGACTATTATAGTCATATTGAGTAAAAAACAACTTTTTGCATTTGCAAGATTTAAAAAAGCATATGTTTCGGGTAAAACTCCCGAAGATGCATTATTTCAGGCATTATTAGCCATTTTTCATGTGTGGTGTAGGAGTTATCTTTAAATAACTGTCATATTGAGTGTTACAGTATACAGTCATATTGAGTAAAACCTCATTTTTGTATTTGCAAACCATTGAAAAACAACTGTATCTAGTAAAACTCACATGTATTCAATATCACAGGCATTTTTAGACATTTTGCACGTTTGGATTAGGAATTATGTTTGAATACATTTTTATTGCTTTTTTCGCATTATCTCAGGATTCTAAGTACATTACTGTCAAATTGAGTAACAAATCAAATTTTGTTTTTGCAAACCTTACCAAATGTTTTTTTTCTGGAAAACTCTCAAAGATGCATTTCTTCAGGCATTATTAGACATTTTGCATGTGTATTTTTGGAGTTATGTTTCAAAAACTGTCATTTTGAATGTGACCAATATGAGTTCAGTAAAATCTAATATTTGTATTTGTGATTCTTTCCAAAATACCTGATTCTGCTAAAACTCACACAAATTCAATATTAAAGGCTTTTTAAGACAAATTTCATATTTGGTTTTGGAGTTATGATTATAAACCTTTCATATTTAGTATGACAGTTACACTGTTATATTAAATAAAAAATCTAACTTGTGTCTTTGCAAACCTTACAAAAGATCATTTTTCTAGTACAACTAACAAAAAAACATATCTCTAGGCATTATTAGCCATTTTGCATGTGTTGTTTAGAAGTTATGTTTGAATACATTTTTATTGCTTTTTTCGCATTATCTCAGGAGTCTAAGACTATTATAGTCATATTGACTAAAAAACTACTTTTTGCATTTGCAAGATTTAAAAAAGCATATGTTTCGGGTAAAACTCCCGAAGATGCATTATTTCAGGCAGTATTAGCCATTTTTCATGTGTGGTGTAGGAGTTATCTTTAAATAACTGTCATATTGAGTGTTACAGTATACAGTCATATTGAGTAAAACCTCATTTTTGTATTTGCAAACCATTGAAAAACAACTGTATCTAGTAAAACTCACATGTATTCAATATCACAGGCATTTTTAGACATTTTGCACGTTTGGATTAGGAATTATGTTTGAATACATTTGTATTGCTTTTTTCGCATTATCTCAGGATTCTAAGTACATCACTGTCAAATTGAGTAACAAATCAAATTTTGTTTTTGCTAACCTTACCAGATGTTTTTTTTTTCAGGAGAACTCTCGAAGATATATTTCTTCAGGCATTATTAGACATTTTGGATGTGTATTTTTGGAGTTATGTTTCAAAAACTGTCATTTTGAGTGTTACCAATATGAGGCCAGTAAAACCTAATATTTGTATTTGTGATTCTTTCCATAATACCTGATTCTGCTAAAACTTACATAAATTCAATATTAAAGGCTTTTTAAGACAAATGTCATATTTGGTTTTGGAGTTATGATTATAAACCTTTCATATTTAGTATGACAGTTACACTGTTATATTGAATAAAAAAAACTAACTTGTGTCTTTGCAAACCTTACAAAAGATAATTTTTCTAGTACAACTAACCAAAATACATATCTCTAGGCATTATTAGCCATTTTGCATGTGTTGTTTAGAAGTTATGTTTGAATACATTTTTATTGCTTTTTTCGCATTATCTCAGGATTCTAGACTATAATAGTCATATTGAGTAAAAAACTACTTTTTGCATTTGCAAGATTTAAAAAAGCATATGTTTCGAGTAAAACTCCCAAAGATGCATTATTTCAGGCATTATTAGCCATTTTTCATGTGTGGTGTAGGAGTTATGTTTGAATAACTGTCATATTGAGTGTTACAGTAAACAGTTATATTGAGTAAAACCTCATTTTTGTATTTGCAAACCATTGAAAAACAACTGTATCTAGTAAAACTCACATGTATTCAATATCACAGGCATTTTTAGACATTTTGCACGTTTGGATTAGGAATTATGTTTGAATACATTTTTATTGCTTTTTTCGCATTATCTCAGGATTCTAAGTACATTACTGTCAAATTGAGTAACAAATCAAATTTTGTTTTTGCAAACCTTACCAAATGTTTTTTTTTTTTCAGGAAAACTCTCGAAGATGCATTTCTTCAGGCATTATTAGACATTTTGCATGTGTATTTTTGGAGTTATGTTTCAAAAACTGTCATTTTGAGTGTGACCAATATGAGGCCAGTAAAATCTAATATTTGTATTTGTGATTCTTTCCAAAATACCTGATTCTGCTAAAACTCACATAAATTCAATATTAAAGGCTTTTTAAGACAAATTTCATATTTGGTTTTGGAGTTATGATTATAAACCTTTCATATTTAGGATGACAGTTACACTGTTAAATTGAATAAAAAAACTAACTTGTGTCTTTGCAAACCTTACAAAAGATCATTTTTCTAGTACAACTAACCAAAATACATATCTCTAGGCATTATTAGCCATTTTGCATGTGTTGTTTAGAAGTTATGTTTGAATAAATTTTTATTGCTTTTTTCGCATTATTATCATGATTCTAAGAACATTATTGTCATATTGAGTAAAAAACAACTTTTTGCATTTGCAAGATTTAAAAAGGCATATGTTTCGAGTAAAACTCCCAAAGATGCATTATTTCAGGCATTAATAGCCATTTTTCTTGTGTGGTGTAGGAGTTATGTTTAAATAACTTTCATATTGAGTGTTACAGTATACAGTCATATTGAGTAAAACATCATTTTTGTATTTGCAAACCATTGAAAAACAACTGTATCTAGTAAAACTCACATGTATTCAATATCACAGACATTTTTAGACATTTTGCACGTTTGGATTAGGAATTATGTTTGAATACATTTTTATTGCTTTGTTCGCATTATCTCAGGATTCTAAGTACATTACTGTCAAATTGAGTAACAAATCAAATTTTGTTTTTGCAAACCTTACCAAATGTTTTTTTTTTTCTGGAAAACTCTCGAAGATGCATTTCTTCAGGCATTATTAGACATTTTGCATGTGTATTTTTGGAGTTATGTTTCAAAAACTGTCATTTTGAGTGTGACCAATATGAGTTCAGTAAAATCTAATATTTGTATTTGTGTTTCTTTCCAAAATACCTTATTCTGCTAAAACTTACATAAATTCAATATTAAAGGCTTTTTAAGACAAATTTCATATTTGGTTTTGGAGTTATGATTATAAACCTTTCATATTTAGTATGACATTTGCACTGTTATATTGAATAAAAAAACTAACTTGTTTCTTTGCAAACCTTACAAAAGATCATTTTTCTAGTACAACTAACCAAAATACATATCTCTAGGCATTATTAGCCATTTTGCATGTGTTGTTTAGAAGTTATGTTTGAATACATTTTCATTGCTTTTTTCGCATTATCTCATGATTCTAAGAACATTATTGTCATATTGAGTAAAAAACAACTTTTTGCATTTGCAAGATTTAAAAAGGCATATGTTTCGAGTAAAACTCCCAAAGATGCATTATTTCAGGCATTATTAGCCATTTTTCATGTGTGGTGTAGGAGTTATGTTTAAATAACTTTCATATTGAGTGTTACAGTATACAGTCATATTGAGTAAAACCTCATTTTTGTATTTGCAAACCATTGAAAAACAACTGTATCTAGTAAAACTCACATGTATTCAATATCACAGACATTTTTAGACATTTTGCACGTTTGGATTAGGAATTATGTTTGAATACATTTTTATTGCTTTGTTCGCATTATCTCAGGATTCTAAGTACATTACTGTCAAATTGAGTAACAAATCAAATTTTGTTTTTGCAAACCTTACCAAATGTTTTTTTTCTGGAAAACTCTCGAAGATGCATTTCTTCAGGCATTATTAGACATTTTGCATGTGTATTTTTGGAGTTATGTTTCAAAAACTGTCATTTTGAGTGTGACCAATATGAGGCCAGTAAAATCTAATATTTGTATTTGTGATTCTTTCCAAAATACCTGATTCTGCTAAAACTCACATAAATTCAATATTAAAGGCTTTTTAAGACAAATGTCATATTTGGTTTTTGGAGTTATGATTATAAACCTTTCATATTTAGGATGACATTTACACTGTTAAATTGAATAAAAAAACTAACTTGTGTCTTTGCAAACCTTACAAAAGATCATATTTCTAGTACAACTAACAAAAAAACATATCTCTAGGCATTAATAGCCATTTTGCATGTGTTGTTTAGAAGTTATGTTTGAATACATTTGTATTGCTTTTTTCGCATTATCTCAGGATTCTAAGACTATTATAGTCAAATTGAGTAAAAAACAACTTTTTGCATTTGCAAGATTTAAAAAAGCATATGTTTCGAGTAAAACTCCCAAAGATGCATTATTTCAGGCATTATTAGCCATTTTTCATGTGTGGTGTAGGAGTTATGTTTAAATAACTGTCATATTGAGTGTTACAGTATACAGTCATATTGAGTAAAACCTCATTTTTGTATTTGCAAACCATAGAAAAACAACTGTATCTAGTAAAACTCACATGTATTCAATATCAGAGGCATTTTTAGACATTTTGCACGTTTGGATTAGGAATTATGTTTGAATACATTTTTATTGCTTTTTTCGCATTATCTCAGGATTCTAAGTACATTACTGTCAAATTGAGTAACAAATCAAATTTTGTTTTTGCAAACCTTACCAAATGTTTTTTTTTTTCAGGAAAACTCTCGAAGATGCATTTCTTCAGGCATTATTAGACATTTTGCATGTGTATTTTTGGAGTTATGTTTCAAAAACTGTCATTTTGAGTGTGACCAATATGAGGCCAGTAAAATCTAATATTTGTATTTGTGATTCTTTCCAAAATACCTGATTCTGCTAAAACTCACATAAATTCAATATTAAAGGCTTTTTAAGACAAATTTCATATTTGGTTTTGGAGTTATGATTATAAACCTTTCATATTTAGGATGACAGTTACACTGTTAAATTGAATAAAAAAACTAACTTGTGTCTTTGCAAACCTTACAAAAGATCATATTTCTAGTACAACTAACAAAAAAACATATCTCTAGGCATTATTAGCCATTTTGCATGTGTTGTTTAGAAGTTATGTTTGAATACATTTTTATTGCTTTTTTCGCATTATCTCAGGATTCTAAGACTATTATAGTCAAATTGAGTAAAAAACAACTTTTTGCATTTGCAAGATTTAAAAAAGCATATGTTTCGAGTAAAACTCCCAAAGATGCATTATTTCAGGCATTATTAGCCATTTTTCATGTGTGGTGTAGGAGTTATGTTTAAATAACTGTCATATTGAGTGTTACAGTATACAGTCATATTGGGTAAAACCTCATTTTTGTATTTGCAAACCATAGAAAAACAAGTGTATCTAGTAAAACTCACATGTATTCAATATCACAGGAATTTTTAGACATTTAGCACGTTTGGATTAGGAATTAAGTTTGAATACATTTTTATTGCTTTTTTCGCATTATCTCAGGATTCTAAGTACATTACTGTCAAATTGAGTAACAAATCAAATTATGTTTTTGCAAACCTTACCAAATGTTTTTTTTCTGGAAAACTCTCGAAGATGCATTTCTTCAGGCATTATTAGACATTCTGCATGTGTATTTTTGGAGTTATGTTTCAAAAACTGTCATTTTGAGTTTGACCAATATGAGTTCAGTAAAATCGAATTTTTGTATTTGTGATTCTTTCCAAAATACCTGATTCTGCTAAAACTCACATAAATTCAATAATAAAGGCTTTTTAAGACAAATTTCATATTTGGTTTTGGAGTTATGATTATAAACCTTTCATATTTAGTATGACATTTGCACTGTTAAATTGAATAAAAAAACTAACTTGTGTCTTTGCAAACCTTACAAAAGATCATTTTTCTAGTACAACTAACCTAAATACATATCTCTAGGCATTATTAGCCATTTTGCATGTGTTGTTTAGAAGTTATGTTTGAATAAATTTTTATTGCTTTTTTCGCATTATCTCATGAGTCTAAGACTATTATAGTCATATTGAGTAAAAAACTACTTTTTGCATTTGCAAGATTTAAAAAAGCATATGTTTCGAGTAAAACTCCCAAAGATGCATTATTTCAGGCATTATTAGCCATTTTTCATGTGCGGTGTAGGAGTTATGTTTAAATAACTGTCATATTGAGTGTTACAGTATACAGTTATATTGAGTAAAACCTCATGTTTGTATTTGCAAACCATTGAAAAACAAATGTATCTAGTAAAACTCACATGTATTCAAAATCACAGGCATTTTTAGACATTTTGCACGTTTGGATTAGGAATTATGTTTGAATACATTTTTATTGCTTTTTTCGCATTATCTCAGGATTCTAAGTACATTACTGTCAAATTGAGTAACAAATCAAATTTTGTTTTTGCAAACCTTACCAAATGTTTTTTTTCTGGAAGACTCTCGAAGATGCATTTCTTCAGGCATTATTAGACATTTTGCATGTGTATTTTTGGAGTTATGTTTCAAAAACTGTCATTTTGAGTGTGACCAATATGAGTTCAGTAAAATCTAATTTTTGTATTTGTGATTCTTTCCAAAATACCTGATTCTGCTAAAACTCACATAAATTCAATAATAAAGGCTTTTTAAGACAAATTTCATATTTGGTTTTGGAGTTATGATTATAAACCTTTCATATTTAGTATGACATTTGCACTGTTAAATTGAATAAAAAAACTAACTTGTGTCTTTGCAAACCTTACAAAAGATCATTTTTCTAGTACAACTAACCTAAATACATATCTCTAGGCATTATTAGCCATTTTGCATGTGTTGTTTAGAAGTTATGTTTGAATAAATTTTTATTGCTTTTTTCGCATTATCTCATGAGTCTAAGACTATTATAGTCATATTGAGTAAAAAACTACTTTTTGCATTTGCAAGATTTAAAAAAGCATATGTTTCGAGTAAAACTCCCAAAGATGCATTATTTCAGGCATTATTAGCCATTTTTCATGTGTGGTGTAGGAGTTATGTTTAAATAACTGTCATATTGAGTGTTACAGTATACAGTCATATTGAGTAAAACCTCATTTTTGTATTTGCAAACCATTGAAAAACAACTGTATCTAGTAAAACTCACATGTATTCAATATCACAGGCATTTTTAGACATTTTGCACGTTTGGATTAGGAATTATGTTTGAATACATTTTTATTGCTGTTTTCGCATTATCTCAGGCTTCTAAGTACATTACTGTCAAATTGAGTAACAAATCAAATTTTGTTTTTGCAAACCTTACCAAATGTTTTTTTTCTGGAAAACTCTCGAAGATGCATTTCTTCAGGCATTATTAGACATTTTGCATGTGTATTTTTGGAGTTATGTTTCAAAAACTGTCATTTTGAGTGTGACCGATATGAGGCCAGTAAAATCTAATATTTGTATTTGTGATTCTTTCCAAAATACCTGATTCTGCTAAAACTCACATAAATTCAATATTAAAGGCTTTTTAAGACAAATTTCATAATTGGTTTTGGAGTTATGATTATAAACCTTTCATATTTAGGATGACAGTTACACTGTTAAATTGAATAAAAAAAACTAACTTGTGTCTTTGCAAACCTTACAAAAGATCATTTTTCTAGTACAACTAACCAAAATACATATCTCTAGGCATTATTAGCCATTTTGCATGTGTTGTTTAGAAGTTATGTTTGAATACATTTTTATTGCTTTTTTCGCATTATCTCAGGATTCTAAGACTATTATAGTCATATTGAGTAAAAAACTACTTTTTGCATTTGCAAGATTTAAAAAAGCATATGTTTCGAGTAAAACTCCCAAAGATGCATTATTTCAGGCATTATTAGCCATTTTTCATGTGTGGTGTAGGAGTTATGTTTAAATAACTGTCATATTGAGTGTTACAGTATACAGTCATATTGAGTAAAACCTCATTTTTGTATTTGCAAACCATTGAAAAACAACTGTATCTAGTAAAACTCACATGTATTCAATATCACAGGCATTTTTAGACATTTTGCACGTTTGGATTAGGAATTATGTTTGAATACATTTTTATTGCTTTGTTCGCATTATCTCAGGATTCTAAGTACATTACTGTCAAATTGAGTAACAAATCAAATTTTGTTTTTGCAAACCTTACCAAATGTTTTTTTTTTCTGGAAAACTCTCGAAGATGCATTTCTTCAGGCATTATTAGACATTTTGCATGTGTATTTTTGGAGTTATGTTTCAAAAACTGTCATTTTGAGTGTGACCAATATGAGTTCAGTAAAATCTAATATTCGTATTTGTGATTCTTTCCAAAATACCTGATTCTGCTAAAACTCACATAAATTCAATATTAAAGGCTTTTTAAGACAAATGTCATATTTGGTTTTGGAGTTATGATTATAAACCTTTCATATTTAGTATGACAGTTACACTGTTATATTAAATAAAAAAACTAACTTGTGTCTTTGCAAACCTTACAAAAGATCATTTTTCTAGTACAACTAACAAAAAAACATATCTCTAGGCATTATTAGCCATTTTGCATGTGTTGTTTAGAAGTTATGTTTGAATACATTTTTATTGCTTTTTTCGCATTATCTCAGGAGTCTAAGACTATTATAGTCATATTGACTAAAAAACTACTTTTTGCATTTGCAAGATTTAAAAAAGCATATGTTTCGAGTAAAACTCCCAAAGATGCATTATTTCAGGCATTATTAGCCATTTTTCATGTGTAGTGTAGGAGTTATCTTTAAATAACTGTCATATTGAGTGTTACAGTATACAGTCATATTGAGTAAAACCTCATTTTTGTATTTGCAAACCATTGAAAACCAACTGTATCTAGTAAAACTCACATGTATTCAATATCACAGGCATTTTTAGACATTTTGCACGTTTGGATTAGGAATTATGTTTGAATACATTTTTATTGCTTTTTTCGCATTATCTCAGGATTCTAAATACATGACTGTCAAATTGAGTAACAAATCAAATTTTGTTTTTGCAAACCTTACCAGATGTTTTTTTTTTTCAGGAAAACTCTCGAAGATGCATTTCTTCAGGCATTATTAGACATTTTGCATGTGTATTTTTGGAGTTATGTTTCAAAAACTGTCATTTTGAGTGTGACCAATATGAGGCCAGTAATATCTAATATTTGTATTTGTGATTCTTTCCAAAATACCTGATTCTGCTAAAACTCACA
The DNA here is from genome assembly GCF_033978795.1 of Nerophis ophidion. Lineage (NCBI taxonomy): Eukaryota > Metazoa > Chordata > Actinopteri > Syngnathiformes > Syngnathidae > Nerophis > Nerophis ophidion. The sequence goes on from NW_026907032.1 coordinate 102,037, forward strand.
TAAATTCAATATTAAAGGCTTTTTAAGACAAATGTCATATTTGGTTTTGGAGTTATGATTATAAACCTTTCATATTTAGTATGACAGTTACACTGTTATATTGAATAAAAAAACTAACTTGTGTCTTTGCAAACCTTACAAAAGATAATTTTTCTAGTACAACTAACCAAAATACATATCTCAAGGCATTATTAGCCATTTTGCATGTGTTGTTTAGAAGTTATGTTTGAATACATTTTTATTGCTTTTTTCGCATTATCTCAGGATTCTAAGACTATAATAGTCATATTGAGTAAAAAACTATTTTTTGAATTTGCAAGATTTAAAAAAGCATATGTTTCGAGTAAAACTCCCAAAGATGCATTATTTCAGGCATTATTAGCCATTTTTCTTGTGTGGTGTAGGAGTTATGTTTGAATAACTGTCATATTGAGTCTTACAGTAAACAGTTATATTGAGTAAAACCTCATTTTTGTATTTGCAAACCTTTGAAAAACAACTGTATCTAGTAAAACTCACATGTATTCAATATCACAGGCATTTTTAGACATTTTGCACGTTTGGATTAGGAATTAAGTTTCAATACATTTTTATTGCTTTTTTCGCATTATCTCAGGATTCTAAGTACATGACTGTCAAATTGAGTAACAAATCAAATTTTGTTTTTGCAAACCTTACCAAATGTTTTTTTTTTTCAGGAAAACTCTCGAAGATGCATTTCTTCAGGCATTATTAGACATTTTGCATGTGTATTTTTGGAGTTATGTTTCAAAAACTGTCATTTTGAGTGTGACCAATATGAGTTCAGTAAAATCTAATATTTGTATTTGTGATTCTTTCCATAATACCTTATTCTGCTAAAACTTACATAAATTCAATATTAAAGGCTTTTTAAGACAGATTTCATATTTGGTTTTGGAGTTATGATTATAAACCTTTCATATTTAGTATTACAGTAACACTGTTATATTGAATAAAAAAACTAACTTGTGTCTTTGCAAACCTTACAAAAGATAATTTTTCTAGTACAACTAACAAAAAAACATATCTCTAGGCATTATTAGCCATTTTGCATGTGTTGTTTAGAAGTTATGTTTGAATACATTTTTATTGCTTTTTTCGCATTATCTCAGGAGTCTAAGACTATTATAGTCATATTGACTAAAAAACTACTTTTTGCATTTGCAAGATTTAAAAAAGCATATGTTTCGGGTAAAACTCCCGAAGATGCATTATTTCAGGCAGTATTAGCCATTTTTCATGTGTGGTGTAGGAGTTATCTTTAAATAACTGTCATATTGAGTGTTACAGTATACAGTCATATTGAGTAAAACCTCATTTTTGTATTTGCAAACCATTGAAAAACAACTGTATCTAGTAAAACTCACATGTATTCAATATCACAGGCATTTTTAGACATTTTGCACGTTTGGATTAGGAATTATGTTTGAATACATTTTTATTTCTTTTTTCGCATTATCTCAGGATTCTAAGTACATGACTGTCAAATTGAGTAACAAATCAAATTTTGTTTTTGCAAACCTTACCAGATGTTTTTTTTTTTCAGGAAAACTCTCGAAGATGCATTTCTTCAGGCATTATTAGACATTTTGCATGTGTATTTTTGGAGTTATGTTTCAAAAACTGTCATTTTGAGTGTGACCAATATGAGGCCAGTAAAATCTAATATTTGTATTTGTGATTCTTTCCAAAATACCTGATTCTGCTAAAACTCACATAAATTCAATATTAAAGGCTTTTTAAGACAAATTTCATATTTGGTTTTGGAGTTATGATTATAAACCTTTCATATTTAGTATGACAGTTACACTGTTATATTGAAAAAAATATATATAACTTGTGTCTTTGCAAACCTTACAAAAGATCATTTTTCTAGTACAACTAACCAAAATACATATCTCTGGGCATTATTAGCCATTTTGCATTTGTTGTTTAGAAGTTATGTTTGAATACCTTTTTATTGATTTTTTCACATTATCTCAGGATTCTAAGACTATTATAGTCATATTGAGTAAAAAACTACTTTTTGCATTTGCAAGATTTAAAAAAGCATATGTTTCGAGTAAAACTCCCAAAGATGGATTATTTCAGGCATTATTAGCCATTTTTCATGTGTGGTGTAGGAGTTATGCTTAAATTACTGTCATATTGAGTGTTACAGTATACAGTCATATTGAGTAAAACCTCATTTTTGTATTTGCAAACCATTGAAAAACAACTGTATCTAGTAAAACTCACATGTATTCAATATCACAGGCCTTTTTAGACATTTTGCACGTTTGGATTAGGAATTATGTTTGAATACATTTTTATTTCTTTTTTTGCATTATCCCAGGATTCTAAGTACATGACTGTCAAATTGAGTAACAAATTAAATTTTGTTTTTGCAAACCTTACCAGATGTTTTTTTTTTCAGGAAAACTCTCGAAGATGCATTTCTTCAGGCATTATTAGACATTATGCATGTGTATTTTTGGAGTTATGTTTCAAAAACTGTCATTTTGAGTGTGACCAATATGAGGCCAGTAAAATCTAATATTTGTATTTGTGATTCTTTCCAAAATACCTGATTCTGCTAAAACTCACATAAATTCAATATTAAAGGCTTTTTAAGACAAATTTCATATTTGGTTTTGGAGTTATGATTATAAACCTTTCATATTTAGTATGACAGTTACACTGTTATATTGAAAAAAATATACATAACTTGTGTCTTTGCAAACCTTACAAAAGATCATTTTTCTAGTACAACTAACCAAAATACATATCCTAGGCATTATTAGCCATTTTGCATTTGTTGTTTAGAAGTTATGTTTGAATACCTTTTTATTGATTTTTTCACATTATCTCAGGATTCTAAGACTATTATAGTCATATTGAGTAAAAAACTACTTTTTGCATTTGCAAGATTTAAAAAAGCATATGTTTCAAGTAAAACTCCCAAAGATGCATTATTTCAGGCATTATTAGCTATTTTTTATGTGTGGTGTAGGAGTTATGTTTAAATAACTGTCATATTGAGTGTTACAGTATACAGTCATATTGAGTAATTTGTATTTGCAAACCATAGAAAAACAACTGTATCTAGTAAAACTCACATGTATTCAATATCACAGGCATTTTTAGACATTTTGCACGTTTGGATTAGGAATTAAGTTTGAATACATTTTTATTGCTTTTTTCGCATTATCTCAGGATTCTAAGTACATTACTGTCAAATTGAGTAACAAATCAAATTTTGTTTTTGCTAACCTTACCGGATGTTTTTTTTTTTCAGGAGAACTCTCGAAGATATATTTCTTCAGGCATTATTAGACATTTTGCATGTGTATTTTTGGAGTTATGTTTCAAAAACTGTCATTTTGAGTGTGACCAATATGAGGCCAGTAAAACCTAATATTTGTATTTGTGATTCTTTCCAAAATACCCGATTCTGCAAAAACTTACATAAATTCAATATTAAAGGCTTTTTAAGACAAATGTCATATTTGGTTTTGGAGTTATGATTATAAACCTTTCACATTTAGTATGACAGTTACACTGTTATATTGAATAAAAAAACTAACTTGTGTCTTTGCAAACCTTACAAAAGATCATTTTTCTAGTACAACTAACCGAAATACATATCTCTAGGCATTATTAGCCATTTTGCATGTGTTGTTTAGAAGTTATGTTTGAATACATTTTTATTGCTTTTTTCGCATTATCTCAGGATTCTAAGACTATAATAGTCATATTGAGTAAAAAACTACTTTTTGCATTTGCAAGATTTAAAAAAGCATATGTTTCGAGTAAAACTCCCAAAGATGCATTATTTCAGGCATTATTAGCCATTTTTCATGTGTGGTGTAGGAGTTATGTTTGAATAACTGTCATATTGAGTCTTACAGTAAACAGTTATATTGAGTAAAACATCATTTTTGTATTTGCAAACCATTGAAAAACAACTGTATCTAGTAAAACTCACATGTATTCAATATCACAGGCATTTTTAGACATTTTGCACGTTTGGATTATGAATTATGTTTGAATACATTGTTATTGCTTTTTTCGCATTATCTCAGGATTCTAAGTACATTACTGTCAAATTGAGTAACAAATCAAATTTTGTTTTTGCAAACCTTACCAAATGTTTTTTTTTTCAGGAAAACTCTCGAAGATGCATTTCTTCAGGCATTATTAGACATTTTGCATGTGTATTTTTGGAGTTATGTTTCAAAAACTGTCATTTTGAGTGTGACCAATATGAGTTCAGTAAAATCTAATATTTGTATTTGTGATTCTTTCCATAATACCTTATTCTGCTAAAACTTACATAAATTCAATATTAAATGCTTTTTAGGACAGATTTCATATTTGGTTTTGGAGTTATGATTATAAACCTTTCATATTTAGTATGACAGTAACACTGTTAAATTGAATAAAAAAACTAACTTGTGTCTTTGCAAACCTTACAAAAGATAATTTTTCTAGTACAACTAACAAAAAAACATATCTCTAGGCATTATTAGCCATTTTGCATGTGTTGTTTAGAAGTTATGTTTGAATACATTTTTATTGCTTTTTTCGCATTATCTCAGGATTCTAAGACTATTATAGTCATATTGAGTAAAAAACAACTTTTTGCATTTGCAAGATTTAAAAAAGCATATGTTTCGGGTAAAACTCCCGAAGATGCATTATTTCAGGCATTATTAGCCATTTTTCATGTGTTGTGTAGGAGTTATGTTTAAATAACTGTCATATTGAGTGTTACAGTATACAGTCATATTGAGTAAAACCTCATTTTTGTATTTGCAAACCATTGAAAAACAACTGTATCTAGTAAAACTCACATGTATTCAATATCACAGGCATTTTTGGACATTTTGCACCTTTGGATTAGGAATTATGTTTGAATACATTTTTATTGCTTTTTTCGCATTATCTCAGGATTCTAAGTACATTACCGTCAAATTGAGTAACAAATCAAATTTTGTTTTTGCAAACCTTACCAAATGTTTTTTTTCTGGAAAACTCTCAAAGATGCATTTCTTCAGGCATTATTAGACATTTTGCATGTGTATTTTTGGAGTTATGTTTCAAAAACTGTCATTTTGAGTGTGACCAATATGAGGCCAGTAAAATCTAATATTTGTATTTGTGATTCTTTCCAAAATACCTGATTCTGCTAAAACTCACATAAATTCAATATTAAAGGCTTTTTAAGACAAATTTCATATTTGGTTTTGGAGTTATGATTATAAACCTTTCATATCTAGTATGACAGTTACACTGTTATATTGAAAAAAATATATATAACTTGTGTCTTTGCAAACCTTACAAAAGATCATTTTTCTAGTACAACTAACCAAAATACATATCTCTAGGCATTATTAGCCATTTTGCATTTGTTGTTTAGAAGTTATGTTTGAATACCTTTTTATTGATTTTTTCACATTATCTCAGGATTCTAAGACTATTATAGTCATATTGAGTAAAAAACTACTTTTTGCATTTGCAAGATTTAAAAAAGCATAAGTTTCAAGTAAAACTCCCAAAGATGCATTATTTCAGGCATTATTAGCTATTTTTCATGTGTGGTGTAGGAGTTATGTTTAAATAACTGTCATATTGAGTGTTACAGTATACAGTCATATTGAGTAATTTGTATTTGCAAACCATAGAAAAACAACTGTATCTAGTAAAACTCACATGTATTCAATATCACAGGCATTTTTAGACATTTTGCACGTTTGGATTAGGAATTAAGTTTGAATACATTTTTATTGCTTTTTTCGCATTATCTCAGGATTATAAGTACATTACTGTCAAATTGAGTAACAAATCAAATTTTGTTTTTGCTAACCTTACCAGATGTTTTTTTTTTTTCAGGAGAACTCTCGAAGATATATTTCTTCAGGCATTATTAGACATTTTGCATGTGTATTTTTGGAGTTATGTTTCAAAAACTGTCATTTTGAGTGTGACCAATATGAGGCCAGTAAAACCTAATATTTGTATTTGTGATTCTTTCCAAAATACCTGATTCTGCAAAAACTTACATAAATTCAATATTAAAGGCTTTTTAAGACAAATGTCATATTTGGTTTTGGAGTTATGATTATAAACCTTTCATATTTAGTATGACAGTTACACTGTTATATTGAATAAAAAAACTAACTTGTGTCTTTGCAAACCTTACAAAAGATAATTTTTCTAGTACAACTAACCAAAATACATATCTCTAGGCATTATTAGCCATTTTGCATGTGTTGTTTAGAAGTTATGTTTGAATACATTTTTATTTCTTTTTTCGCATTATCTCAGGATTCTAAGACTATAATAGTCATATTGAGTAAAAAACTACTTTTTGCATTTGCAAGATTTAAAAAAGCATATGTTTCGAGTAAAACTCCCAAAGATGCATTATTTCAGGCGTTATTAGCCATTTTTCATGTGTGGTGTAGGAGTTATGTTTGAATAACTGTCATATTGAGTCTTACAGTAAACAGTTATATTGAGTAAAACATCATTTTTGTATTTGCAAACCATTGAAAAACAACTGTATCTAGTAAAACTCACATGTATTCAATATCACAGGCATTTTTAGACATTTTGCACGTTTGGATTATGAATTATGTTTGAATACATTGTTATTGCTTTTTTCGCATTATCTCAGGATTCTAAGTACATTACTGTCAAATTGAGTAACAAATCAAATTTTGTTTTTGCAAACCTTACCAAATGTTTTTTTTTTCAGGAAAACTCTCGAAGATGCATTTCTTCAGGCATTATTAGACATTTTGCATGTGTATTTTTGGAGTTATGTTTCAAAAACTGTCATTTTGAGTGTGACCAATATGAGTTCAGTAAAATCTAATATTTGTATTTGTGATTCTTTCCATAATACCTTATTCTGCTAAAACTTACATAAATTCAATATTAAAGGCTTTTTAAGACAGATTTTATTATTTGGTTTTGGAGTTATGATTATAAACCTTTCATATTTAGTATGACAGTAACACTGTGATATTGAATACATGTGAATTTTACTAGATACAGTTGTTTTTCAATGGTTTGCAAATACAAAAATGAGGTTTTACTCAATATGACTGTATACTGTAACACTCAATATGACAGTTATTTAAAGATAACTCCTACACCACACATGAAAATGGCTAATAATGCCTGAAATAATGCATCTTTGGGAGTTTTACCCGAAACATATGCTTTTTTAAATCTTGCAAATGCAAAAAGTTGTTTTTTACTCAATATGACTATAATAGTCTTAGAATCCTGAGATAATGCGAAAAAAGCAATAAAAATGTATTCAAACATAACTTCTAAACAACACATGCAAAATGGCTAATAATGCCTAGAGATATGTTTTTTTGTTAGTTGTACTAGAAATATGATCTTTTGTAAGGTTTGCAAAGACACAAGTTAGTTTTTTTATTCAATTTAACAGTGTAACTGTCATCCTAAATATGAAAGGTTTATAATCATAACTCCAAAACCAAATATGAAATTTGTCTTAAAAATTCTTTAATATTGAATTTATGTGAGTTTTAGCCGAATCAGGTATTTTGGAAAGAATCACAAATACAAATATTAGATTTTACTGGCCTCATATTGGTCACACTCAAAATGACAGTTTTTGAAACATAACTCCAAAAATACACATGCAAAATGTCTAATAATGCCCGAAGAAAAGCATCTTCGAGAGTTTTCCAGAAAAAAAACATTTGGTAAGGTTTGCAAAAACAAAATTTGATTTGTTACTCAATTTGACAGTAATGTACTTAGAATCCTGAGATAATGCGAAAAAAGCAATAAAAATGTATTCAAACATAATTCCTAATCCAAACGTGCAAAATGTCTAAAAATGCCTGTGATATTGAATACATGTGAGTTTTACTAGATACAGTTGTTTTTCTATGGTTTGCAAATACAAAAATTAGGTTTTACTCTATATGACTGTATACTGTAACACTCTATATGACAGTTATTTAAACATAACTCCTACACCACACATGAAAAATGGCTAATAATGCCTGAACTAATGCATCTTTGGGAGTTTTATTCGAAACATATGCTTTTATAAATCTTGCAAATGCAAAAAGTAGTTTTTTACTCAATATGACTATAATAGTCTTACAATCCTGAGGTAATGCGAAAAAAGCAATAAAAAGGTATTCAAACATAACTTCTAAACAACAAATGCAAAATGGCTAATAATGCCTAGAGATATGTATTTTGGTTAGTTGTACTAGTAAAATGATCTTTTGTAAGGTTTGCAAAGACACAAGTTGTTTTTTTATTCAATTTAACAGTCATCCTAAATATGAAAGGTTTATAATCATAACTCCAAAACCAAATATGAAATTTGTCTTAAAAAGCCTTTAATATTGAATTTATGTGAGTTTTAGCAGAATCAGGTATTTTGGAAAGAATCACAAATACAAATATTAGATTTTACTGGCCTCATATTGGTCACACTCAAAATGACAGTTTTTGAAACATAACTCCAAAAATACACATGCAAAATGTCTAATAATGCCTGAAGAAATGCATCTTCGAGAGTTTTCCAGAAAAAAAACATTTGGTAAGGTTTGCAAAAACAAAATTTGATTTGTTACTCAATTTGACAGTAATGTTTTTAGAATCCTGAGGTAATGCGAAAAAAGCAATAAAAATGAATTCAAACATAATTCCTAATCCAAACGTGCAAAATGTCTAAAAATGCCTGTGATATTGTCTACATGTGAGTTTTACTAGATACAGTTGTTTTTCAATGGTTTGCAAATACAAAAATGAGGTTTTACTCAATATGACTGTATACTGTAACACTCTATATGACAGTTATTTAAACATAACTCCTACACCACACATGAAAAATGGCTAATAATGCCTGAAATAATGCATCTTTGGGAGTTTTACTCGAAAAATATGCTTTTTTAAATCTTGCAAATGCAAAAAGTAGTTTTTTACTCAATATGACTATAATAGTCTTACAATCCTGAGATAATGCGAAAAAAGCAATAAAAATGTATTCAAACATAACTTCTAAACAACACATGCAAAATGGTTAATAATGCCTAGAGATATGTATTTTGGTTAGTTGTACTAGAAAAATGATCTTTTGTAAGGTTTGCAAAGACACAAGTTAGTTTTTTTATTCAATATAACAGTCATCCTAAATATGATAGGTTTATAATCATAACTCCAAAACCAAATATGAAATTTGTCTTAAAAAGCCTTTAATATTGAATTTATGTGAGTTTTACCAGAATCAGGTATTTTGGAAAGAATCAGAAATTCAAATATTAGATTTTACTGGCCTCATATTGGTCACACTCAAAATGACAGTTTTTGAAACATAACTCCAAAAATACACATGCAAAATGTCTAATAATGCCTGAAGAAATGCATCTTCGAGAGTTTTCCAGAAAAAAAACATTTTGTAAGGTTTGCAAAAACAAAATTTGATTTGTTACTCAATTTGACAGTAATGTACTTAGAATCCTGAGATAATGCGAAAAAAGCAATAAAAATGTCAAACATAATTCCTAATCCAAACGTGCAACATGTCTAAAAATGCCTGTGATATTGAATACATGTGAGTTTTACTAGATACAGTTGTTTTTCAATGGTTTGCAAATACAAAAATGAGGTTTTACTCAATATGACTGTATACTGTAACACTCAATATGACAGTTATTTAAACATAACTCCTACACAACACATGAAAAATGGCTAATAATGCCTGAAAAAATGCATCTTTGGGAGTTTTACTCGAAACATATGCTTTTTTAAATCTTGCAAATGCAAAAAGTTGTTTTTTACTCAATATGACAATAATGTTCTTAGAATCCTGAGATAATGCGAAAAAAGCAATAAAAATGTATTCAAACATAACTTCTAAACAACACATGCAAAATGGTTAATAATGCCTAGAGATATGTATTTTGGTTAGTTGTACAAAAAAAATGATCTTTTGTAAGGTTTGCAAAGACACAAGTTAGTTTTTTTATTCAATATAACAGTGTAACTGTCATACTAAATATGAAAGGTTTATAATCATAACTCCAAAACCAAATATGACATTTGTCTTAAAAAGCCTTTAATATTGAATTTATGTAAGTTTTAGCAGAATCAGGTATTTTGGAAAGAATCACAAATACAAATATTAGATTTTACTGGCCTCATATTGGTCACACTCAAAATGACAGTTTTTGAAACATAACTCCAAAAATACACATGCAAAATGTCTAATAATGCCTGAAGAAATGCATCTTCGAGAGTTTTCCTGAAAAAAAAAACATTTGGTAAGGTTTGCAAAAACAAAATTTGATTTGTTACTCAATTTGACAGTAATGTACTTGGAATCCTGAGATAATGCGAAAAAAGCAATAAAAATGTATTCAAACATAATTCCTAATCCAAACGTGCAAAATGTCTAAAAATGCCTGTGATATTGAATACATGTGAGTTTTACTAGATACAGTTGTTTTTCAATGGTTTGCAAATACAAAAATGAGGTTTTACTCAATATGACTGTATACTGTAACACTCAATATGACATTTATTTAAACATAACTCCTACACCACACATGAAAAATGGCTAATAATGCCTGAAATAATGCATCTTTGGGAGTTTTACTCGAAACATATGATTTTTTAAATCTTGCAAATGCAAAAAGTAGTTTTTTACTCAATATGACTATAATAGTCTTAGAATCCTGAGATAATGCGAAAAAAGCAATAAAAATGTATTCAAACATAACTTCTAAACAACACATGCAAAATGGCTACTAATGCCTAGAGATATGTATTTTTGTTAGTTGTACTAGAAAAATGATCTTTTGTAAGGTTTGCAAAGACACAAATTAGTTTTTTTATTCAATATAACAGTGTAACTGTCATACTAAATATGAAAGGTTTATAATCATAACTCCAAAACCAAATATGAGATTTGTCTTAAAAAGCCTTTAATATTGAATTTATGTGAGTTTTAGCAGAATCAGGTATTTTGGAAAGAATCACAAATACAAATATTAGATTTTACTGGCCTCATATTGGTCACACTCAAAATGACAGTTTTTGAAACATAACTCCAAAAATACACATGCAAAATGTCTAATAATGCCTGAAGAAATGCATCATCGAGAGTTTTCCTGAAAAAAAAAAACATTGGGTAAGGTTTGCAAAAACAAAATTTGATTTGTTACTCAATTTGACAGTAATGTACTTGGAATCCTGAGATAATGCGAAAAAAGCAATAAAAATGTATTCAAACATAATTCCTAATCCAAACGTGCAAAATGTCTAAAAATGCCTGTGATATTGAATAAATGTGAGTTTTACTAGATACAGTTGTTTCTCTATGGTTTGCAAATACAAAAATGAGGTTTTACTCAATATGACTGTATACTGTAACACTCAATATGAGAGTTATTTAAACATAACTCCTACACCACACATGAAAAATGGCTAATAATGCCTGAAATAATGTATCTTTGGGAGTTTTACTCGGAACATATGCTTTTTTAAATCTTGCAAATGCAAAAAGTATTTTTTACTCAATATGACTATAATGTTCTTAGAATCCTGAGATAATGCGAAAAAGCAATACAAAAGTTTTCAAACATAACTTTTAAACAACACATGCAAAACGGCTAATAATTCCTAGAGATATGTATCTTTGTTAGTTGTAGTAGAAAAATGATATTTTGTAGGGCTCACTTGGAAAACAAAATCCTATTTGTATGGTTAGTTTGCTCTAAATTTCTACTATAATTTTTTAATTTTTTTTAAATAGGTTACAAATCTGTAGAATTGAAGACATTATCTGTAAATTAAAAAAAAGCCTGTTATTTTAAGTAATATGCCAGTAATGACGAACTATGTATATTCCTATTTTTTTTTACAGAAAAATACCAAATTATTTATACATATTATTTTCTGTTTTCTCAAATTACTTTCAATTTCATGTAAAATTACAGTAATTAACTTTAATTAAATATGTAGCTTGTTATATGAAAGTATTTGTTCATACTAACAATCTAACAGTTTTATATGTAATTTTAAGGTAAATCAAATGTTTTCAATATTTATGTGTATTTTCACATTCAAGTCGAAAAATATATGTAGCCTCTTATAAAAGGTGTATGCTCAAACTGTAATATGACGTACATGAAATACTGCAAGAGATTCTTAATCAACAGTCAACAGCCGTACAGATCATACTGACGGTGGCCGTACAAACAACTTCAACAATGTTACAAATATGCGCCACACTGTGGAGCCACATCAATCAAGACTGACAAACACATTTCAGGAGAACATCGTCACCGTAACACAACATTAACACAACAGAAACAATTCCTAGAATTCCATGTGTTACAATATACACCCCCACCACCTATTCCCGCCCAGCTCAACCAACGCACGGAGGGGGGCGGTGATGTTTTGGGGCACGGGGTTGGGTGGTAGCGGGATTGTAGCCCGGAAGAGTCAGTGCTGCTTGGGCTTCTGGGTATTTGTTATGTTGTTTTTATGTTTTATTACAGTGAGGCTGTTTTCCTGAAATGTGTTTATCATTCTTGTTCGATGTGGGTTCACAGTGTGGTGCATATTTGTAACAGTGTTAAAGTTGTTTGTAAGGCCACCGTCAGTGTGACCTGTGTGGCTGTTGACCAAGTATATTTTGCAGTCACTTTCCAAATGAACGACGAAACCGTGCTCATTACATGCCTCAATTGGCACGCTGATGATTTGATGAATGAGCATTCAATAAAACCCACCACGGTATTATGTGTCATATTCGCCCGGCCACATTTTGAGTCAACCCTACATGAGAGTCAGTGAAATTCTCGTGGTGAAATGATAAGAATGGTAAGTATGTCGCTAGGGTGGGATAGCCATTCATGCAAGGTTAACCCACTTTGTATCAGTTTCCTGCATCCAGTGGCCCCCCGCTAAAGTCAATGAGACACCTCTGATCCAACAATTCAGAAAAAATCTGTTAAACAATGGTATTTTTCTGTGGAACCGCCAGCATTGTCACTTCACTAAAGGTGGTTGATCGTAATAATTTGGAAAAACTCTTTAGAATAAAGGTATTATTCTGCAGAACTGTTTGCATCGTCACTTTATTAAAGGTGGTTGATCTTAATAATTTAGTAAAAATCTGTAAAATTACGATATTTCACCCCAAAATGTTTCATGAAAATTTCTGTAAATATAATATTTTTGATCATTATTTGGTTTACAATGTTTTACTTTAGTTTTATGGTTTTTGTTTGGCAGCCGTCGCTGCCAGTAAATGACCGTTTTTTTACAAAATTTATTTTTACAGTGTTTACAAAGATAAAAGTTAGTTTTTTGTATTCAATATAACAGTAAAACCGTCATACTAAATATGAAAGGTTAATAAACATAACTCCAAAACCAAACATGAAATCTGTCTAAAAAAGCCTGTAATATTGACTTTATGTGAGTTTTACCTGAATTAGGTATTTTGGAAAGGTTCACAAATACAAAAATGTGGTTTTACTGGCCTCACATTGGTCACACTGAATAAGACAGTTTTTGAACCCTCTCTCCAAAAATACACATGCAAAATTACAAAAAAATGCCTGAAGAAATGTATCTTTGTGAGTTTTACTGGATTAAAAAAACATTTTGTAAGGGTTGCAAAAACAAAAAGAAATGTTTTGTAATGTTAATGTAATTTTAAGGTAAATTATTTTTTTTTAATATTCATGTGTATTTTCACATTCAATGAGAAAAATATATGTAGCCTCTTATAAAAGGTTTATACTCAAACTAACATTTACATTTTTTTCCCTGTAATATGACATACATGAGTGACTGCAAGACATACTTAATCAACAGTCAATAGCCTTACAGATCACACTGACGGTGGCCGTACAAACAACTTTAACAATGTTACAAATATGCGCCACATTGTGGAGCCACATCAAACAAGAATGACAAACACATTTCAGGAAAACATCTTCACCTTAACACAACATTAACACAACAGAAACAATACCCAGTATTCCATGTGTTACAATGTACACCCCCACCACCTAACCCCGCCCAGCTCAACCAACGCACGGAGGGGGGCGGTGATGTTTTGGGGCGCGGGGTTGGGTGGTAGCAGGGGTGTAGCCCGGAAGAGTCAGCGCTGCATGGGCTTGTGGGTATTTGTTATGTTATGTTGTTTTTATGTTTTGTTACAGTGAGGATGTTTTCCTGAAATGTGTTTATCATTCTTGTTCGATGTGGATTCACAGTGTGGTGCATATTTGTAACAGTGTTAAAGTTGTTTGTACAGCCACCAGCAGTGTGACCTGTGTGGCTGTTGACCAAGTATGTCTTGCAGTCACTATCACATGCATGACAATACCGTGCACATCACACTCATCAGTAGGCATGCTAATGATTTGGTGAATGAGCGTATAAAAAGTCACCCTGCCAGACTTTGGGTCAATCCTACATGAGGGTCAGTAAAATTCTCACAGTGAAATGGTAGGATCAGTAAGTATGTTGCTAGTGTGGGGTAGCCATTCATGCAAGGTGAATCCACTTTGCATCAAGTTCCTGCATCCAGTGGCCCCCAACTAAAGTCAATGAGACACCCCTGATCCTAACTATTCAGAAAAAATCTGTAAAACAATGGTATTTTTCTGAGGAACCGCCAGCATTGTCACTTCACTAAAGGTGGTTGATCGTAATAATTTGGAAAAACTCTTTAGAATAAAGGTATTTTTCTGCAGAACTGTTTGCATCGTCACTTTATTAAAGGTGGTTGATCTTAATAATTTAGTAAAAATCTGTAAAATTATGATATTTCACCCAAAAATGTTTCATGAAAATATCTGTAAATATAATATTTTTGATCATTATTTGGTTTACAATGTTTTACTTTAGTTTTATGGTTTTTGTTTGGCAGCCGTAGCTGCCAGTAAATGACCGTTTTTTTACAAAATTGATTTCTACAGTGTTTGCAAAGGTAAAAGTTAGTTTTTTTTATTCAATATAACAGTAAAACTGTCATACTCAATATGAAAGGTTAATAAACATAACTCCAAAACCAAACATGAAATCTGTCTAAAAAAGCCCGTAATGTTGACTTTATGTGAGTTTTACCTGAATTAAGTATTTTGGAAAGGTTCACAAATACAAAAATTTTGTTTTACTTGCCTCACATTGGTCACACTCAATAAGACAGTTTTTGAACCCTATCTCCAAAAATACACTTGCAAAATTACAAAAAAATGCCTGAAGAAATGTATCTTTGTGAGTTTTACTGGATAAAAAAACATTTTGTAAGGGTTGCAAAAACAAAAATAAATATTTTACCCAATTTGACAGTAATGTACTTAAAATCCTGAGATAATGCAAAAAGAGCAATAAAAATGTATTCCAACATAATTCCTAATCCAAACGTGCAAAATGTCTAAAAATGCCTGTGATATTGAATCCATGTGAGTTTTACTAGATACAGTTGATTTTCTATGGTTTGCAAAATCAAAAATTAGGTTTTACTCAATATGACTGTATACTGTAACACTCAATATGACAGTTATTTAAACATAACTCCTACACCACACATGAAAAATGGCTAATAATGCCTGAAATAATGCATCTTTGGGAGTTTTACTCGAAACATATGCTTTTTTAAATCTTGCAAATGCAAAAAGTAGTTTTTTACTCAATATGACTATAATAGTCTTAGAATCCTGAGATAATGCGAAAAAAGCAATAAAAATGTATTCAAACATAACTTCTAGACAACAAATGCAAAATGGCTAATAATGCCTAGAGATATGTATTTTGGTTAGTTGTACTAGAACAATTATATTTTGTAAGGTTTGCAAAGACACAAGTTAGTTTTTTTTTTCAATATAACAATGTAACTGTCATACTAAATATAAATGATAAATAAATGTGTTGTACTTGTATAGCGCTTTTCTACCTTCAAGGTACTCAAAGCGCTTTGACACAACTTCCACATTTACCCATTCACACACAAATTCACACACTGATGGAGGGAGCTGCCATGCAAGGCGCCAACCAGCACCCATCAGGAGCAAGGGTGAAGTGTCTAGCTCAAAACACAACGGACGTGACGAGGTTGGTACTAGGTGGGATTTGAGCCCGGGACCCTCGGGTGGCGCACGACCACTCTTCCACTGCGCCACGCCGTCCTCATGAAAGGTTTATAATCATAACTCCAAAACCAAATATGACATTTGTCTTAAAAAGCCTTTAATATTGAATTTATGTAAGTTTTAGCAGAATCAGGTATTTTGGAAAGAATCACAAATACAAATATTAGATTTTACTGGCCTCATATTGGTCACACTCAAAATGACAGTTTTTGAAACATAACTCCAAAAATACACATGCAAAATGTCTAATAATGCCTGAAGAAATGCATCTTCGAGAGTTTTCCTGAAAAAAAAAACATTTGGTAAGGTTTGCAAAAACAAAATTTGATTTGTTACTCAATTTGACAGTAATGTACTTGGAATCCTGAGATAATGCGAAAAAAGCAACAAAAATGTATTCAAACATAATTCCTAATCCAAACGTGCAAAATGTCTAAAAGTGCCTGTAATATTGAATACATGTGAGTTTTACTAGATACAGTTGTTTTTCAGTGGTTTGCAAATACAAAAATGAGGTTTTACTCAATATGACTGTATACTGTAACACTCAATATGACAGTTATTTAAACATAACTCCTACACCACACATGAAAAATGGCTAATAATGCCTAAAATAATGCATCTTTGGGAGTTTTACTCGGAACATATGCTTTTTTAAATCTTGAAAATGCAAAAAGTGTTTTTTACTCAATATGACTATAATGTTCTTAGAATCCTGAGATAATGCGAAAAAGCAATACAAAAGTTTTCAAACATAACTTTTAAACAACACATGCAAAACGGCTAATAATTCCTAGAGATATGTATCTTTGTTAGTTGTAATAGAAAAATGATATTTTGTAGGGCTCACTTGGAAAACACAATCCTATTTGTATGGTTAGTTTACTCTAAATTTCTACTATAATTTTTCAATTTTTTTAAATAGGTTATAAATCTGTAGAATTGAAGACATTATCTGTAAATTAAAAAAACGCCTGTTATTTTAAGTAATATGCCAGTAATGACAAACTATGTATATTCCTATTTTTTTTACAGAAAAATACCAAATTATTTATACATATTATTTTCTGTTTTCTCAAATTACTTTCAATTTCATGTAAAATTACAGTAATTAACTTTAATTAAATATGTAGCTTGTTATATGAAAGTATTTGTTCATACTAACAATCTAACAGTTTTATACGTAATTTTAAGGTAAATCAAATGTTTTCAATATTTATGTGTATTTTCACATTCATGTCGAAAAATATATGTAGCCTCTTATAAAAGGTATATGCTCAAACTCTAATATGACGTACATGAAATACTGCAAGAGATTCTTAATCAACAGTCAACAGCCGTACAGATCATACTGACGGTGGCCGTACAAACAACTTTAACAATGTTACAAATATGCGCCACACTGTGGAGCCACATCAATCAAGACTGACAAACACATTTCAGGAGAACATCGTCACCGTAACACAACATTAACACAACAGAAACAATTCCTAGAATTCCATGTGCTACAATATACACCCCCACCACCTAACCCCGCCCAGCTCAACCAACGCACGGAGGGGGGCGGTGATGTTTTGGGGCACGGGGTTGGGTGGTAGCGGGATTGTAGCCCGGAAGAGTCAGCGCTGCTTGGGCTTCTGGGTATTTGTTATGTTGTTTTTATGTTTTATTACAGTGAGGATGTTTTCCTGAAATGTGTTTATCATTCTTGTTCGATGTGGGTTCACAGTGTGGTGCATATTTGTAACAGTGTTAAAGTTGTTTGTACAGCCACCGTCAGTGTGACCTGTGTGGCTGTTGACCAAGTATATTTTGCAGTCACTTTTCAAATGAACGACGAAACCGTGCTCATCACATGCCTCAATTGGCACGCTGATGATTTGATGAATGAGCATTCAATAAAACCCACCACGGTATTATGTGTCATATTCGCCCGGCCAAATTTTGAGTCAACCCTACATGAGGGTCAGTGAAACTCTCGTGGTGAAATGATAGGAATGGTAAGTATGTCGCTAGGGTGGGATAGCCATTCATGCAATGTTAACCCACTTTGTATCAGTTTCCTGCATCCAGTGGCCCCCCGCTAAAGTCAATGAGACACCCATGATCCAACAATTCAGAAAAAATCTGTTAAACAATGGTATTTTTCTGTGGAATCGCCAGCATTGTCAATTCACTAAAGGTGGTTGATCGTAATAATTTGGAAAAACTCTTTAGAATAAAGGTATTTTTCTGCAGAACTGTTTGCATCGTCACTTTATTAAAGGTGGTTGATCTTAATAATTTAGTAAAAATCTGTAAAATTACGATATTTCACCCCAAAACGTTTCATGAAAATTTCTGTAAAAATAATATTTTTGATCATTATTTGGTTTACAATGTTTTACTTTAGTTTTATGGTTTTTGTTTGGCAGCCGTCGCTGCCAGTAAATGACCGTTTTTTTACAAAATTTATTTTTACAGTGTTTGCAAAGATAAAAGTTAGTTTTTTGTATTCAATATAACAGTAAAACTGTCATACTAAATATGAAAGGTTAATAAACATAACTCCAAAACCAAACATGAAATCTGTCTAAAAAAGCCTGTAATATTGACTTTATGTGAGTTTTACCTGAATTAGGTATTTTGGAAAGGTTCACAAATACAAAAATGTGGTTTTACTGGCCTCACATTGGTCACACTCAATAAGACAGTTTTTGAACCCTCTCTCCAAAAATACACATGCAAAATTACAAAAAAATGCCTGAAGAAATGTATCTTTGTGAGTTTTACTGGATTAAAAAAAACATTTTGTAAGGGTTGCAAAAACAAAAAGAAATGTTTTGTAATGTTAATGTAACTTTAAGGTAAATTATTTTTTTTTAATATTCATGTGTATTTTCACATTCAATGAGAAAAATATATGTAGCCTCTTATAAAAGGTTTATACTCAAACTAACATTTACATTTTTTTCCCTGTAATATGACATGCATGAGTGACTGCAAGACATACTTAATCAACAGTCAATAGCCTTACAGATCACACTGACGGTGGCCGTACAAACAACTTTAACAATGTTACAAATATGCGCCACATTGTGGAGCCACATCAAACAAGAATGACAAACACATTTCAGGAAAACATCTTCACCTTAACACAACATTAACACAACAGAAACAATACCCAGTATTCCATGTGTTACAATGTACACCCCCACCACCTAACCCCGCCCAGCTCAACCAACGCACGGAGGGGGGCGGTGATGTTTTGGGGCGCGGGGTTGGGTGGTAGCAGGGGTGTAGCCCGGAAGAGTCAGCGCTGCATGGGCTTGTGGGTATTTGTTATGTTATGTTGTTTTTATGTTTTGTTACAGTGAGGATGTTTTCCTGAAATGTGTTTATCATTCTTGTTCGATGTGGATTCACAGTGTGGTGCATATTTGTAACAGTGTTAAAGTTGTTTGTACAGCCACCAGCAGTGTGACCTGTGTGGCTGTTGACCAAGTATGTCTTGCAGTCACTATCACATGCATGACAATACCGTGCACATCACACTCATCAGTAGGCATGCTAATGATTTGGTGAATGAGCGTATAAAAAGTCACCCTGCCAGACTTTGGGTCAATCCTACATGAGGGTCAGTAAAATTCTCACAGTGAAATGGTAGGATCAGTAAGTATGTTGCTAGTGTGGGGTAGCCATTCATGCAAGGTGAATCCACTTTGCATCAAGTTCCTGCATCCAGTGGCCCCCAACTAAAGTCAATGAGACACCCCTGATCCTAACTATTCAGAAAAAATCTGTAAAACAATGGTATTTTTCTGAGGAACCGCCAGCATTGTCACTTCACTAAAGGTGGTTGATCGTAATAATTTGGAAAAACTCTTTAGAATAAAGGTATTTTTCTGCAGAACTGTTTGCATCGTCACTTTATTAAAGGTGGTTGATCTTAATAATTTAGTAAAAATCTGTAAAATTATGATATTTCACCCAAAAATGTTTCATGAAAATATCTGTAAATATAATATTTTTGATCATTATTTGGTTTACAATGTTTTACTTTAGTTTTATGGTTTTTGTTTGGCAGCCATAGCTGCCAGTAAATGACCGTTTTTTTACAAAATTGATTTCTACAGTGTTTGCAAAGGTAAAAGTTAGTTTTTTTTATTCAATATAACAGTAAAACTGTCATACTCAATATGAAAGGTTAATAAACATAACTCCTACACCAAACATGAAATCTGTCTAAAAAAGCCCGTAATGTTGACTTTATGTGAGTTTTACCTGAATTAAGTATTTTGGAAAGGTTCACAAATACAAAAATTTTGTTTTACTTGCCTCACATTGGTCACACTCAATAAGACAGTTTTTGAACCCTATCTCCAAAAATACACATGCAAAATTACAAAAAAATGCCTGAAGAAATGTATCTTTGTGAGTTTTACTGGATAAAAAAACATTTTGTAAGGGTTGCAAAAACAAAAATAAATATTTTACCCAATTTGACAGTAATGTACTTAAAATCCTGAGATAATGCAAAAAGAGCAATAAAAATGTATTCCAACATAATTCCTAATCCAAACGTGCAAAATGTCTAAAAATGCCTGTGATATTGAATCCATGTGAGTTTTACTAGATAGAGTTGATTTTCTATGGTTTGCAAAATCAAAAATTAGGTTTTACTCAATATGACTGTATACTGTAACACTCAATATGACAGTTATTTAAACATAACTCCTACACCACACATGGCTAATAATGCCTGAAATAATGCATCTTTGGGAGTTTTACTCGAAACGATTGCTTTTTTAAATCTTTGCAATGCAAAAAATTGTTGTTTTATTCAATATGACAATAATGTTCTTGGAATCCTGAGATAATGCGAAAAAAGCAATAAAAATGTATCCAAACATAACTTCTAAACAACACATGCAAAATGGCTAATGATAGCTAGAGATATGTTTTTTTGTTAGTTGTACTAGAAAAATGATCTTTTGTAAGGTTTGCAAAGACACAAGTTAGTTTTTTTATTCAATATAACAGTGTAACTGTCATACTAAATATGAAAGGTTTATAATAACTCCAAAAACAAATATGACATTTGTCTTAAAAATCCTTTAATATTGAATTTATGTAAGTTTTAGCAGAATCAGGTATTTTGGAAAGAATCACAAATACAAATATTAGATTTTACTGGCCTCATATTGGTCACACTCAAAATGACAGTTTTTGAAACATAACTCCAAAAATACACATGCAAAATGTCTAATAATGCCTGAAGAAATGCATCTTCGAGAGTTTTCCTGAAAAAAAAAAACATCTGGTAAGGTTTGCAAAAACAAAATTTGATTTGTTACTCAATTTGACAGTAATGTAATATTAAAGGCTTTTTAAGACAGATTTCATATTTGGTTTTGGAGTTATGATTATAAACCTTTCATATTTAGTATGACAGTTACACTGTTATATTGAATAAAAAAACTAACTTTTGTCTTTGCAAACCTTACAAAAGATAATTTTTCTAGTACAACTAACAAAAAAACATATCTCTAGGCATTATTAGCCATTTTGCATGTGTTGTTTAGAAGTTATGTTTGAATACATTTTTATATCTTTTTTCGCATTATCTCAGGATTCTAAGACTATTATAGTCATATTGAGTAAAAAACTACTTTTTGCATTTGCAAGATTTAAAAAAGCATTTGTTTCGAGTAAAACTCCCAAAGATGCATTATTTCAGGCATTATTAGCCATTTTTCATGTGTGGTGTAGGAGTTATGTTTAAATAACTGTCATATTGAGTGTTACAGTATACAGTCATATTGAGTTAAACCTCATTTTTGTATTTGCAAACCATTGAAAAACAACTGTATCTAGTAAAACTCACATGTATTCAATATCACAGGCATTTTTAGACATTTTGCACGTTTGGATTAGGAATTATGTTTGAATACATTTGTATTGCTTTTTTCGCATTACCTCAGGATTCTAAGTACATTACTGTCAAATTGAGTAACAAATCAAATTTTGTTTTTGCAAACCTTACCAGATGTTTTTTTTTCAGGAAAACTCTCGAAGATATATTTCTTCAGGCATTATTAGACATTTTGCATGTGTATTTTTGGAGTTATGTTTCAAAAACTGTCATTTTGAGTGTGACCAATATGAGGCCAGTAAAACCTAATATTTGTATTTTTGATTCTCTCCAAAATACCTGATTCTGAAAAAACTTACATAAATTCAATAATAAAGGCTTTTTAAGACAAATGTCATATTTGGTTTTGGAGTTATGATTATAAACCTTTCATATTTAGTATGACAGTTAAACTATTATATTGAATAAAAAAACTAACTTTTGTCTTTGCAAACCTTACAAAAGATCATTTTTCTAGTACAACTAACAAAAAAACATATATCTAGGCATTATTAGCCATTTTGCATGTGTTGTTTAGAAGTTATGTTTGAATACATTTGTATTGCTTTTTTCGCATTATCTCAGGATTCTAAGAACATTATAGTCATATTGAGTAAAAAACTACTTTTTGCATTTGCAAGATTTAAAAAAGCATTTGTTTCGAGTAAAACTCCCAAAGATGCATTATTTCAGGCATTATTAGCCATTTTTCATGTGTGGTGTAGGAGTTATGTTTAAATAACTGTCATATTGAGTGTTACAGTATACAGTCATATTGAGTAAAACCTAATTTTTGTATTTGCAAACCATTGAAAAACAACTGTATCTAGTAAAACTCACATGTATTCAATATCACAGGCATTTTTAGACATTTTGCACGTTTGGATTAGGAATTATGTTTGCTTTTTTCGCATTACCTCAGGATTCTAAG
Source organism: Nerophis ophidion (assembly GCF_033978795.1). NCBI lineage: Eukaryota > Metazoa > Chordata > Actinopteri > Syngnathiformes > Syngnathidae > Nerophis > Nerophis ophidion. Next base: position 125,048 of record NW_026907032.1, read on the forward strand.
TACATTACTGTCAAATTGAGTAACAAATCAACTTTTGTTTTTGCAAACCTTACCAGATGTTTTTTTTTTTCAGGAAAACTCTCGAAGATATATTTCTTCAGGCATTATTAGACATTTTGCATGTGTATTTTTGGAGTTATGTTTCAAAAACTGTCATTTTGAGTGTGACCAATATGAGGCCAGTAAAACCTAATATTTGTATTTGTGATTCTTTCCAAAATACCTGATTCTGAAAAAACTTACATAAATTCAATATTAAAGGCTTTTTAAGACAAATGTCATATTTGGTTTTGGAGTTATGATTTAGAATCCTGAGATAATGCGAAAAAAGCAATAAAAATGTATTCAAACATAATTCCTAATCCAAACGTGCAAAATTTCTAAAAATGCCTGTGATATTGAATACATGTGAGTTTTACTAGATACAGTTGGTTTTCAATGGTTTTCAAATACAAAAATGAGGTTTTACTCAGTATAACTGTATACTGTAACACTCAATATAACAGTTATTTAAACATAACTCCTACACCACACATGAAAAATCGCTAATAATGCCTGAAATAATGCATCTTTGGGAGTTTTACTTGAAACATATGCTTTTTTAAACCTTGCAAATGCAAAAAGAAGTGTTTTACTCAGTATGACTATAATAGTATTAGAATCCTGAGATAATGTGAAAAAAGCAATAAAAAGGTATTCAAACATAACTTCTAAACAACAAATGCAAAATGGCTAATAATGCCTAGAGATATGTATTTTGGTTAGTTGTACTAGAAAAATGATCTTTTGTAAGGTTTGCAAAGACACAAGTTAGTTTTTTTATTCAATTTAACAGTGTAACTGTCATACTAAATATGAAAGGTTTATAATCATAACTCCAAAACAAAATATGACATTTGTCTTAAAAAGCCTTTAATATTGAATTTATGTAAGTTTTAGCAGAATCAGGTATTTTGGAAAGAATCACAAATACAAATATTAGATTTTACTGGCCTCATATTGGTCACACTCAAAATGACAGTTTTTGAAACATAACTCCAAAAATACACATGCAAAATGTCTAATAATGCCTGAAGAAATATATCTTCGAGAGTTTTCCTGGAAAAAAAAAACATCTGGTAAGGTTTGCAAAAACAAAATTTGATTTGTTACTCAATTTGACAGTAATGTACTTAGAAACCTGAGATAATGCGAAAAAAGCAATAAAAATGTATTCAAAAATAATTCCTAATCCAAACGTGCAAAATGTCAGAAAATACCTGTGATATTGAATACATGTGAGTTTTACAAAATACAGTTGTTTTTCAATGGTTTGCTAATACAAAAATGAGGTTTTACTCAATATGACTGTATACTGTAACACTCAATATGACAGTTATTTAAACATAACTCCTACACCGAACATGAAAAATGGCTAATAATGCCTGAAATAATGCATCTTTGGGAGTTTTACTTGAAACATATGCTTTTTTAAATCTTGCAAATACAAAAAGTAGTTTTTTACTCAATATTACTATAATAGTCTTACAATCCTGAGATAATGCGAAAAAAGCAATAAAAATGTATTCAAACATAACTTCTAAACAACACATGCAAAATGGCTAATAATGCCTAGAGATATGTTTTTTTGTTAGTTGTACTAGAAAATGATCTTTTGTAAGGTTTGCAATGACACAAGTTAGTTTTTTTATTCAATATAACTGTGTAACTGTCATACTAAATATGAAAGGTTTATAATCATAACTCCAAAACCAAATATGAAATTTGTCTTAAAAAGCCTTTAATATTACATTACTGTCAAATTGAGTAACAAATCAAATTTTGTTTTTGCAAACCTTACCAGATGGTTTTTTTTTTCAGGAAAACTCTCGAAGATGCATTTCTTCAGGCATTATTAGACATTTTGCATGTGTATTTTTGGAGTTATGTTTCAAAAACTGTCATTTTGAGTGTGACCAATATGAGGCCAGTAAAATCTAATATTTGTATTTGTGATTCTTTCCAAAATACCTGATTCTGCTAAAACTTACATAAATTCAATATTAAAGGATTTTTAAGACAAATGTCATATTTGTTTTTGGAGTTATTATAAACCTTTCATATTTAGTATGACAGTTACACTGTTATATTGAATAAAAAAACTAACTTGTGTCTTTGCAAACCTTACAAAAGATCATTTTTCTAGTACAACTAACAAAAAAACATATCTCTAGCTATCATTAGCCATTTTGCATGTGTTGTTTAGAAGTTATGTTTGGATACATTTTTATTGCTTTTTTCGCATTATCTCAGGATTCCAAGAACATTATTGTCATATTGAATAAAACAACAATTTTTTGCATTGCAAAGATTTAAAAAAGCAATCGTTTCGAGTAAAACTCCCAAAGATGCATTATTTCAGGCATTATTAGCCATGTGTGGTGTAGGAGTTATGTTTAAATAACTGTCATATTGAGTGTTACAGTATACAGTCATATTGAGTAAAACCTAATTTTTGATTTTGCAAACCATAGAAAATCAACTCTATCTAGTAAAACTCACATGGATTCAATATCACAGGCATTTTTAGACATTTTGCACGTTTGGATTAGGAATTATGTTGGAATACATTTTTATTGCTCTTTTTGCATTATCTCAGGATTTTAAGTACATTACTGTCAAATTGGGTAAAATATTTATTTTTGTTTTTGCAACCCTTACAAAATGTTTTTTTATCCAGTAAAACTCACAAAGATACATTTCTTCAGGCATTTTTTTGTAATTTTGCATGTGTATTTTTGGAGATAGGGTTCAAAAACTGTCTTATTGAGTGTGACCAATGTGAGGCAAGTAAAACAAAATTTTTGTATTTGTGAACCTTTCCAAAATACTTAATTCAGGTAAAACTCACATAAAGTCAACATTACGGGCTTTTTTAGACAGATTTCATGTTTGGTTTTGGAGTTATGTTTATTAACCTTTTATATTTAGTATGACAGTTTTACTGTTATATTGAATAAAAAAAACTAACTTTTATCTTTGCAAACACTGTAGAAATCAATTTTGTAAAAAAACGGTCATTTACTGGCAGCTACGGCTGCCAAACAAAAACCATAAAACTAAAGTAAAACATTGTAAACCAAATAATGATCAAAAATATTATATTTACAGATATTTTCATGAAACGTTTTGGGGTGAAATATCATAATTTTACAGATTTTTACTAAATTATTAAGATCAACCACCTTTAATAAAGTGACGATGCAAACAGTTCTGCAGAAAAATACCTTTATTCTAAAGAGTTTTTCCAAATTATTACGATCAACCACCTTTAGTGAAGTGACAATGCTGGCGGTTCCTCAGAAAAATACCATTGTTTTACAGATTTTTTCTGAATAGTTAGGATCAGGGGTGTCTCATTGACTTTAGCGGGGGGCCACTGGATGCAGGAACTTGATGCAAAGTGGATTCACCTTGCATGAATGGCTACCCCACCCTAGCAACATACTTACTGATCCTACCATTTCACTGTGAGAATGTTACTGACCCACATGTAGGATTGACCCAAAGTCTGGCCAGGTGACTTTTTATACGCTCATTCACCAAATCATTAGCATGCCTACTGATGAGTGTGATGTGCACGGTATTTTCACTCATGTGATAGTGACTGCAAGACATACTTGGTCAACAGCCACACAGGTCACACTGCTGGTGGCTGTACAAACAACTTTAACACTGTTACAAATATGCACCACACTGTGAATCCACATCGAACAAGAATGATAAACACATTTCAGGAAAACATCCTCACTGTAACAAAACATAAAAACAACATAACATAACAAATACCCACAAGCCCATGCAGCGCTGACTCTTCCGGGCTACACCCCTGCTACCACCCAACCCCGCGCCCCAAAACATCACCGCCCCCCTCCGTGCGTTGGTTGAGCTGGGCGGGGTTAGGTGGTGGGGGTGTATATTGTAACACATGGAATACTGGGTATTGTTTCTGTTGTGTTAATGTTGTGTTACGGGGAAGATGTTTTCCTGAAATGTGTTTGTCATTCTTGTTTGATGTGGCTCCACAATGTGGCGCATATTTGTAACATTGTTAAAGTTGTTTGTACGGCCACCGTCAGTGTGATCTGTAAGGCTATTGACTGTTGATTAAGTATGTCTTGCAGTCACTCATGTATGTCATATTACAGGGAAAAAAATGTAAATGTTAGTTTGAGCATAAACCTTTTATAAGAGGCTACATATATTTTTCTCATTGAATGTGAAAATACACATAAATATTAAAAAAAAATAATTTACCTTAAAATTACATTAACATTACAAAACATTTCTTTTTGTTTTTGCAACCCTTACAAAATGTTTTTTTTATCCAGTAAAACTCACTAAGATACATTTCTTCAGGCATTTTTTTGTAATTTTGCATGTGTATTTTTGGAGATAGGGTTCAAAAACTGTCTTATTGAGTGTGACCAATGTGAGGCCAATAAAACCAAATTTTTGTATTTGTGAACCTTTCCAAAATACCTAATTCAGGTAAAACTCACATAAAGTCAATATTACAGGCTTTTTTAGACAGATTTCATGTTTGGTTTTGGAGTTATGTTTATTAACCTTTCATATTTAGTATGACAGTTTTACTGTTTTATTGAATACAAAAAACTAACTTTTATCTTTGCAAACACTGTAAAAATAAATTTTGTAAAAAAACGGTCATTTACTGGCAGCGACGGCTGCCAAACAAAAACCATAAAACTAAAGTAAAACATTGTAAACCAAATAATGATCAAAAATATTATTTTTACAGAAAATTTTCATGAAACGTTTTGGGGTGAAATATCGTAATTTTACAGATTTTTACTAAATTATTAAGATCAACCACCTTTAATAAAGTGACGATGCAAACAGTTCTGCAGAAAAATACCTTTATTCTAAAGAGTTTTTCCAAATTATTACGATCAACCACCTTTAGTGAATTGACAATGCTGGCGATTCCACAGAAAAATACCATTGTTTAACAGATTTTTTCTGAATTGTTGGATCATGGGTGTCTCATTGACTTTAGCGGGGGGCCACTGGATGCAGGAAACTGATACAAAGTGGGTTAACCTTGCATGAATGGCTATCCCACCCTAGCGACATACTTACCATTCCTATCATTTCACCACGAGAGTTTCACTGACCCTCATGTAGGGTTGACTCAAAATTTGGCCGGGCGAATATGACACATAATACCGTGGTGGGTTTTATTGAATGCTCATTCATCAAATCATCAGCGTGCCAATTAAGGCATGTGATGAGCACGGTTTCGTCGTTCATTTGAAAAGTGACTGCAAAATATACTTGGTCAACAGCCACACAGGTCACACTGACGGTGGCTGTACAAACAACTTTAACACTGTTACAAATATGCACCACACTGTGAACCCACATCGAACAAGAATGATAAACACATTTCAGGAAAACATCCTCACTGTAATAAAACATAAAAACAACATAACAAATACCCAGAAGCCCAAGCAGCGCTGACTCTTCCGGGCTACAATCCCGCTACCACCCAACCCCGTGCCCCAAAACATCACCGCCCCCCTCCGTGCGTTGGTTGAGCTGGGCGGGGTTAGGTGGTGGGGGTGTATATTGTAACACATGGAATTCTAGGAATTGTTTCTGTTGTGTTAATGTTGTGTTACGGTGACGATGTTCTCCTGAAATGTGTTTGTCAGTCTTGATTGATGTGGCTCCACAGTGTGGCGCATATTTGTAACATTGTTAAAGTTGTTTGTACGGCCACCGTCAGTATGATCTGTACGGCTGTTGACTGTTGATTAAGAATCTCTTGCAGTATTTCATGTACGTCATATTAGAGTTTGAGCATATACCTTTTATAAGAGGCTACATATATTTTTCGACATGAATGTGAAAATACACATAAATATTGAAAACATTTGATTTACCTTAAAATTACATATAAAACTGTTAGATTGTTAGTATGAACAAATACTTTCATATAACAAGCTACATATTTAATTAAAGTTAATTACTGTATTTTACATGAAATTGAAAGTAATTTGAGAAAACAGAAAATAATATGTATAAATAATTTGGTATTTTTCTGTAAAAAAAATAGGAATATACATAGTTTGTCATTACTGGCATATTACTTAAAATAACAGGCGTTTTTTTAATTTACAGATAATGTCTTCAATTCTACAGATTTATAACCTATTTAAAAAAATTGAAAAATTATAGTAGAAATTTAGAGTAAACTAACCATACAAATAGGATTGTGTTTTCCAAGTGAGCCCTACAAAATATCATTTTTCTATTACAACTAACAAAGATACATATCTCTAGGAATTATTAGCCGTTTTGCATGTGTTGTTTAGAAGTTATGTTTGAAAACTTTTGTATTGCTTTTTCGCATTATCTCAGGATTCTAAGAACATTATAGTCATATTGAGTAAAAAACACTTTTTGCATTTTCAAGATTTAAAAAAGCATATGTTCCGAGTAAAACTCCCAAAGATGCATTATTTTAGGCATTATTAGCCATTTTTCATGTGTGGTGTAGGAGTTATGTTTAAATAACTGTCATATTGAGTGTTACAGTATACAGTCATATTGAGTAAAACCTCATTTTTGTATTTGCAAACCACTGAAAAACAACTGTATCTAGTAAAACTCACATGTATTCAATATCACAGGCATTTTTAGACATTTTGCACGTTTGGATTAGGAATTATGTTTGAATACATTTTTGTTGCTTTTTTCGCATTATCTCAGGATTCCAAGTACATTACTGTCAAATTGAGTAACAAATCAAATTTTGTTTTTGCAAACCTTACCAAATGTTTTTTTTTTCAGGAAAACTCTCGAAGATGCATTTCTTCAGGCATTATTAGACATTTTGCATGTGTATTTTTGGAGTTATGTTTCAAAAACTGTCATTTTGAGTGTGACCAATATGAGGCCAGTAAAATCTAATATTTGTATTTGTGATTCTTTCCAAAATACCTGATTCTGCTAAAACTTACATAAATTCAATATTAAAGGCTTTTTAAGACAAATGTCATATTTGGTTTTGGAGTTATGATTATAAACCTTTCATATTTAGTATGACAGTTACACTGTTATATTGAATAAAAAAACTAATTTGTGTCTTTGCAAACCTTACAAAAGATCATTTTTCTAGTACAACTAACAAAAATACATATCTCTAGGCATTAGTAGCCATTTTGCATGTGTTGTTTAGAAGTTATGTTTGAATACATTTTTATTGCTTTTTTCGCATTATCTCAGGATTCTAAGACTATTATAGTCATATTGAGTAAAAAACTACTTTTTGCATTTGCAAGATTTAAAAAATCATATGTTTCGAGTAAAACTCCCAAAGATGCATTATTTCAGGCATTATTAGCCATTTTTCATGTGTGGTGTAGGAGTTATGTTTAAATAAATGTCATATTGAGTGTTACAGTATACAGTCATATTGAGTAAAACCTCATTTTTGTATTTGCAAACCATTGAAAAACAACTGTATCTAGTAAAACTCACATGTATTCAATATCACAGGCATTTTTAGACATTTTGCACGTTTGGATTAGGAATTATGTTTGAATACATTTTTATTGCTTTTTTCGCATTATCTCAGGATTCCAAGTACATTACTGTCAAATTGAGTAACAAATCAAATTTTGTTTTTGCAAACCTTACCAAATGTTTTTTTTTTTCAGGAAAACTCTCGAAGATGCATTTCTTCAGGCATTATTAGACATTTTGCATGTGTATTTTTGGAGTTATGTTTCAAAAACTGTCATTTTGAGTGTGACCAATATGAGGCCAGTAAGATCTAATATTTGTATTTGTGATTCTTTCCAAAATACCTGATTCTGCTAAAACTTACATAAATTCAATATTAAAGGCTTTTTAAGACAAATGTCATATTTGGTTTTGGAGTTATGATTATAAACCTTTCATATTTAGTATGACAGTTACACTGTTATATTGAATAAAAAAACTAACTTGTGTCTTTGCAAACCTTACAAAAGATCATTTTTTTTGTACAACTAACCAAAATACATATCTCTAGGCATTATTAACCATTTTGCATGTGTTGTTTAGAAGTTATGTTTGAATACATTTTTATTGCTTTTTTGCATTATCTCAGGATTCTAAGAACATTATTGTCATATTGAGTAAAAAACAACTTTTTGCATTTGCAAGATTTAAAAAAGCATATGTTTCGAGTAAAACTCCCAAAGATGCATTTTTTCAGGCATTATTAGCCATTTTTCATGTGTTGTGTAGGAGTTATGTTTAAATAACTGTCATATTGAGTGTTACAGTATACAGTCATATTGAGTAAAACCTCATTTTTGTATTTGCAAACCATTGAAAAACAACTGTATCTAGTAAAACTCACATGTATTCAATATCACAGGCATTTTTAGACATGTTGCACGTTTGGATTAGGAATTATGTTTGACATTTTTATTGCTTTTTTCGCATTATCTCAGGATTCTAAGTACATTACTGTCAAATTGAGTAACAAATCAAATTTTGTTTTTGCAAACCTTACAAAATGTTTTTTTTCTGGAAAACTCTCGAAGATGCATTTCTTCAGGCATTATTAGACATTTTGCATGTGTATTTTTGGAGTTATGTTTCAAAAACTGTCATTTTGAGTGTGACCAATATGAGGCCAGTAAAATCTAATATTTGTATTTCTGATTCTTTCCAAAATACCTGATTCTGGTAAAACTCACATAAATTCAATATTAAAGGCTTTTTAAGACAAATTTCATATTTGGTTTTGGAGTTATGATTATAAACCTATCATATTTAGGATGACTGTTATATTGAATAAAAAAACTAACTTGTGTCTTTGCAAACCTTACAAAAGATCATTTTTCTAGTACAACTAACCAAAATACATATCTCTAGGCATTATTAACCATTTTGCATGTGTTGTTTAGAAGTTATGTTTGAATACATTTTTATTGCTTTTTTCGCATTATCTCAGGATTGTAAGACTATTATAGTCATATTGAGTAAAAAACTACTTTTTGCATTTGCAAGATTTAAAAAAGCATATGTTTCGAGTAAAACTCCCAAAGATGCATTATTTCAGGCATTATTAGCCATTTTTCATGTGTGGTGTAGGAGTTATGTTTAAATAACTGTCATATAGAGTGTTACAGTATACAGTCATATTGAGTAAAACCTCATTTTTGTATTTGCAAACCATTGAAAAACAACTGTATCTAGTAAAACTCACATGTAGACAATATCACAGGCATTTTTAGACATTTTGCACGTTTGGATTAGGAATTATGTTTGAATTCATTTTTATTGCTTTTTTCGCATTACCTCAGGATTCTAAAAACATTACTGTCAAATTGAGTAACAAATCAAATTTTGTTTTTGCAAACCTTACCAAATGTTTTTTTTTTTCAGGAAAACTCTCGAAGATGCATTTCTTCAGGCATTATTAGACATTTTGCATGTGTATTTTTGGAGTTATGTTTCAAAAACTGTCATTTTGAGTGTGACCAATATGAGGCCAGTAAAATCTAATATTTGTATTTGTGATTCTTTCCAAAATACCTGATTCTGCTAAAACTCACATAAATTCAATATTAAAGGCTTTTTAAGACAAATTTCATATTTGGTTTTGGAGTTATGATTATAAACCTTTCATATTTAGGATGACTGTTAAATTGAATAAAAAAACAACTTGTGTCTTTGCAAACCTTACAAAAGATCATTTTACTAGTACAACTAACCAAAATACATATCTCTAGGCATTATTAGCCATTTTGCATTTGTTGTTTAGAAGTTATGTTTGAATACCTTTTTATTGCTTTTTTCGCATTACCTCAGGATTGTAAGACTATTATAGTCATATTGAGTAAAAAACTACTTTTTGCATTTGCAAGATTTATAAAAGCATGTTTCGAATAAAACTCCCAAAGATGCATTAGTTCAGGCATTATTAGCCATTTTTCATGTGTGGTGTAGGAGTTATGTTTAAATAACTGTCATATAGAGTGTTACAGTATACAGTCATATAGAGTAAAACCTAATTTTTGTATTTGCAAACCATAGAAAAACAACTGTATCTAGTAAAACTCACATGTATTCAATACCACAGGCATTTTTAGACATTTTGCACGTTTGGATTAGGAATTATGTTTGAATACATTTTTATTGCTTTTTTCGCATTATCTCAGGATTCTAAGTACATTACTGTCAAATTGAGTAACAAATCAAATTTTGTTTTTGCAAACCTTACCAAATGTTTTTTTTCTGGAAAACTCTCGAAGATGCTTTTCTTCGGGCATTATTAGACATTTTGCATGTGTATTTTTGGAGTTATGTTTCAAAAACTGTCATTTTGAGTGTGACCAATATGAGGCCAGTAAAATCTAATATTTGTATTTGTGATTCTTTCCAAAATACCTGATTCGGCTAAAACTCACATAAATTCAATATTAAAGAATTTTTAAGACAAATTTCATATTTGGTTTTGGACTTATGATTATAAACCTTTCATATTTAGGATGACAGTTACACTGTTAAATTGAATAAAAAAACTAACTTGTGTCTTTGCAAACCTTACAAAAGATCATATTTCTAGTACAACTAACAAAAAAACATATCTCTAGGCATTATTAGCCATTTTGCATGTGTTGTTTAGAAGTTATGTTTGAATACATTTTTATTGCTTTTTTCGCATTATCTCAGGATTCTAAGACTATTATAGTCATATTGAGTAAAAAACAACTTTTTGCATTTGCAAGATTTAAAAAAGCATATGTTTCGGGTAAAACTCCCAAAGATGCATTATTTCAGGCATTATTAGCCATTTTCATGTGTGGTGTAGGAGTTATCTTTAAATAACTGTCATATTGAGTGTTACAGTATACAGTCATATTGAGTAAAACCTCATTTTTGTATTTGCAAACCATTGAAAAACAACTGTATCTAGTAAAACTCACATGTATTCAATATCACAGTGTTACTGTCATACTAAATATGAAAGGTTTATAATCATAACTCCAAAACCAAATATGAAATCTGTCTTAAAAAGCCTTTAATATTGAATTTATGTAAGTTTTAGCAGAATAAGGTATTATGGAAAGAATCACAAATACAAATATTAGATTTTACTGAACTCATATTGGTCACACTCAAAATGACAGTTTTTGAAACATAACTCCAAAAATACACATGCAAAATGTCTAATAATGCCTGAAGAAATGCATCTTCGAGAGTTTTCCTGAAAAAAAAAACATTTGGTAAGGTTTGCAAAAACAAAATTTGATTTGTTACTCAATTTGACAGTAATGTACTTAGAATCCTGAGATAATGCGAAAAAAGCAATAACAATGTATTCAAACATAATTCATAATCCAAACGTGCAAAATGTCTAAAAATGCCTGTGATATTGAATACATGTGAGTTTTACTAGATACAGTTGTTTTTCAATGGTTTGCAAATACAAAAATGATGTTTTACTCAATATAACTGTTTACTGTAAGACTCAATATGACAGTTATTCAAACATAACTCCTACACCACACATGAAAAATGGCTAATAATGCCTGAAATAATGCATCTTTGGGAGTTTTACTCGAAACATATGCTTTTTTAAATCTTGCAAATGCAAAAAGTAGTTTTTTACTCAATATGACTATTATAGTCTTAGAATCCTGAGATAATGCGAAAAAAGCAATAAAAATGTATTCAAACATAACTTCTAAACAACACATGCAAAATGGCTAATAATGCCTAGAGATATGTATTTTGGTTAGTTGTACTAGAAAAATTATCTTTTGTAAGGTTTGCAAAGACACAAGTTAGTTTTTTTATTCAATATAACAGTGTAACTGTCATACTAAATATGAAAGGTTTATAATCATAACTCCAAAACCAAATATGACATTTGTCTTAAAAAGCCTTTAATATTGAATTTATGTAAGTTTTTGCAGAATCAGGTATTTTGGAAGGAATCACAAATACAAATATTAGGTTTTACTGGCCTCATATTGGTCACACTCAAAATGACAGTTTTTGAAACATAACTCCAAAAATACACATGCAAAATGTCTAATAATGCCTGAAGAAATATATCTTCGAGAGTTCTCCTGAAAAAAAAAAACATCTGGTAAGGTTGGCAAAAACAAAATTTGATTTGTTACTCAATTTGACAGTAATGTACTTAGAATCCTGAGATAATGCGAAAAAAGCAATAAAAATGTATTCAAACTTAATTCCTAATCCAAACGTGCAAAATGTCTAAAAATGCCTGTGATATTGAATACATGTGAGTTTTACTAGATACAGTTGTTTTTCTATGGTTTGCAAATACAAATTACTCAATATGACTGTATACTGTAACACTCAATATGACAGTTATTTAAACATAACTCCTACACCACACATGAAAAATAGCTAATAATGCCTGAAATAATGCATCTTTGGGAGTTTTACTTGAAACATATGCTTTTTTAAATCTTGCAAATGCAAAAAGTAGTTTTTTACTCAATATGACTATAATAGTCTTAGAATCCTGAGATAATGTGAAAAAATCAATAAAAAGGTATTCAAACATAACTTCTAAACAACAAATGCAAAATGGCTAATAATGCCTAGAGATATGTATTTTGGTTAGTTGTACTAGAAAAATGATCTTTTGTAAGGTTTGCAAAGACACAAGTTATATATATTTTTTTCAATATAACAGTGTAACTCTCATACTAAATATGAAAGGTTTATAATCATAACTCCAAAACTAAATATGAAATTTGTCTTAAAAAGCCTTTAATATTGAATTTATGTGAGTTTTAGCAGAATCAGGTATTTTGGAAAGAATCACAAATACAAATATTAGATTTTACTGGCCTCATATTGGTCACACTCAAAATGACAGTTTTTGAAACATAACTCCAAAAATACACATGCAAAATGTCTAATAATGCCTGAAGAAATGCATCTTTGAGAGTTTTCCAGAAAAAAAACATTTGGTAAGGTTTGCAAAAACAAAATTTGATTTGTTACTCAATTTGACAGTAATGTACTTAGAATCCTGAGATAATGCGAAAAAAGCAATAAAAATGTATTCAAACATAATTCCTAATCCAAAGGTGCAAAATGTCCAAAAATGCCTGTGATATTGAATACATGTGAGTTTTACTAGATACAGTTGTTTTTCAATGGTTTGCAAATACAAAAATGAGGTTTTACTCAATATGACTGTATACTGTAACACTCAATATGACAGTTATTTAAACATAACTCCTACACAACACATGAAAAATGGCTAATAATGCCTGAAATAATGCATCTTCGGGAGTTTTACCCGAAACATATGCTTTTTTAAATCTTGCAAATGCAAAAAGTTGTTTTTTACTCAATATGACTATAATAGTCTTAGAATCCTGAGATAATGCGAAAAAAGCAATAAAAATGTATTCAAACATAACTTCTAAACAACACATGCAAAATGGCTAATAATGCCTAGAGATATGTTTTTTTGTTAGTTGTACTAGAAAAATTATCTTTTGTAAGGTTTGCAAAGACACAAGTTAGTTTTTTTATTCAATATAACAGTGTTACTGTCATACTAAATATGAAAGGTTTATAATCATAACTCCAAAACCAAATATGAAATCTGTCCTAAAAAGCATTTAATATTGAATTTATGTAAGTTTTAGCAGAATAAGGTATTATGGAAAGAATCACAAATACAAATATTAGATTTTACTGAACTCATATTGGTCACACTCAAAATGACAGTTTTTGAAACATAACTCCAAAAATACACATGCAAAATGTCTAATAATGCCTGAAGAAATGCATCTTCGAGAGTTTTCCTGAAAAAAAAAACATTTGGTAAGGTTTGCAAAAACAAAATTTGATTTGTTACTCAATTTGACAGTAATGTACTTAGAATCCTGAGATAATGCGAAAAAAGCAATAACAATGTATTCAAACATAATTCATAATCCAAACGTGCAAAATGTCTAAAAATGCCTGTGATATTGAATACATGTGAGTTTTACTAGATACAGTTGTTTTTCAATGGTTTGCAAATACAAAAATGATGTTTTACTCAATATAACTGTTTACTGTAAGACTCAATATGACAGTTATTCAAACATAACTCCTACACCACACATGAAAAATGGCTAATAATGCCTGAAATAATGCATCTTTGGGAGTTTTACTCGAAACATATGCTTTTTTAAATCTTGCAAATGCAAAAAGTAGTTTTTTACTCAATATGACTATTATAGTCTTAGAATCCTGAGATAATGCGAAAAAAGCAATAAAAATGTATTCAAACATAACTTCTAAACAACACATGCAAAATGGCTAATAATGCCTAGAGATATGTATTTCGGTTAGTTGTACTAGAAAAATGATCTTTTGTAAGGTTTGCAAAGACACAAGTTAGTTTTTTTATTCAATATAACAGTGTAACTGTCATACTAAATATGAAAGGTTTATAATCATAACTCCAAAACCAAATATGACATTTGTCTTAAAAAGCCTTTAATATTGAATTTATGTAAGTTTTTGCAGAATCGGGTATTTTGGAAAGAATCACAAATACAAATATTAGGTTTTACTGGCCTCATATTGGTCACACTCAAAATGACAGTTTTTGAAACATAACTCCAAAAATACACATGCAAAATGTCTAATAATGCCTGAAGAAATATATCTTCGAGAGTTCTCCTGAAAAAAAAAAACATCCGGTAAGGTTAGCAAAAACAAAATTTGATTTGTTACTCAATTTGACAGTAATGTACTTAGAATCCTGAGATAATGCGAAAAAAGCAATAAAAATGTATTCAAACTTAATTCCTAATCCAAACGTGCAAAATGTCTAAAAATGCCTGTGATATTGAATACATGTGAGTTTTACTAGATACAGTTGTTTTTCTATGGTTTGCAAATACAAATTACTCAATATGACTGTATACTGTAAAAACTCAATATGACAGTTATTTAAACATAACTCCTACACCACACATGAAAAATAGCTAATAATGCCTGAAATAATGCATCTTTGGGAGTTTTACTTGAAACATATGCTTTTTTAAATCTTGCAAATGCAAAAAGTAGTTTTTTACTCAATATGACTATAATAGTCTTAGAATCCTGAGATAATGTGAAAAAATCAATAAAAAGGTATTCAAACATAACTTCTAAACAACAAATGCAAAATGGCTAATAATGCCTAGGATATGTATTTTGGTTAGTTGTACTAGAAAAATGATCTTTTGTAAGGTTTGCAAAGACACAAGTTATATATATTTTTTTCAATATAACAGTGTAACTGTCATACTAAATATGAAAGGTTTATAATCATAACTCCAAAACCAAATATGAAATTTGTCTTAAAAAGCCTTTAATATTGAATTTATGTGAGTTTTAGCAGAATCAGGTATTTTGGAAAGAATCACAAATACAAATATTAGATTTTACTGGCCTCATATTGGTCACACTCAAAATGACAGTTTTTGAAACATAACTCCAAAAATACACATGCATAATGTCTAATAATGCCTGAAGAAATGCATCTTCGAGAGTTTTCCTGAAAAAAAAAAACATCTGGTAAGGTTTGCAAAAACAAAATTTGATTTGTTACTCAATTTGACAGTCATGTACTTAGAATCCTGGGATAATGCAAAAAAAGAAATAAAAATGTATTCAAACATAATTCCTAATCCAAACGTGCAAAATGTCTAAAAAGGCCTGTGATATTGAATACATGTGAGTTTTACTAGATACAGTTGTTTTTCAATGGTTTGCAAATACAAAAATGAGGTTTTACTCAATATGACTGTATACTGTAACACTCAATATGACAGTAATTTAAGCATAACTCCTACACCACACATGAAAAATGGCTAATAATGCCTGAAATAATGCATCTTTGGGAGTTTTACTCGAAACATATGCTTTTTTAAATCTTGCAAATGCAAAAAGTAGTTTTTTACTCAATATGACTATAATAGTCTTAGAATCCTGAGATAATGTGAAAAAATCAATAAAAAGGTATTCAAACATAACTTCTAAACAACAAATGCAAAATGGCTAATAATGCCTAGAGATATGTATTTTGGTTAGTTGTACTAGAAAAATGATCTTTTGTAAGGTTTGCAAAGACACAAGTTATATATATTTTTTTCAATATAACAGTGTAACTGTCATACTAAATATGAAAGGTTTATAATCATAACTCCAAAACCAAATATGAAATTTGTCTTAAAAAGCCTTTAATATTGAATTTATGTGAGTTTTAGCAGAATCAGGTATTTTGGAAAGAATCACAAATACAAATATTAGATTTTACTGGCCTCATATTGGTCACACTCAAAATGACAGTTTTTGAAACATAACTCCAAAAATACACATGCAAAATGTCTAATAATGCCTGAAGAAATGCATCTTCGAGAGTTTTCCTGAAAAAAAAAAACATCTGGTAAGGTTTGCAAAAACAAAATTTGATTTGTTACTCAATTTGACAGTAATGTACTTAGAATCCTGAGATAATGCGAAAAAAGCAATAAAAATGTATTGAAACTTAATTCCTAATCCAAACGTGCAAAATGTCTAAAAATGCCTGTGATATTGAATACATGTGAGTTTTACTAGATACAGTTGTTTTTCAAAGGTTTGCAAATACAAAAATGAGGTTTTACTCAATATAACTGTTTACTGTAAGACTCAATATGACAGTTATTCAAACATAACTCCTACACCACACAAGAAAAATGGCTAATAATGCCTGAAATAATGCATCTTTGGGAGTTTTACTCGAAACATATGCTTTTTTAAATCTTGCAAATGCAAAAAGTAGTTTTTTACTCAATATGACTATTATAGTCTTAGAATCCTGAGATAATGCGAAAAAAGCAATAAAAATGTATTCAAACATAACTTCTAAACAACACATGCAAAATGGCTAATAATGCCTTGAGATATGTATTTTGGTTAGTTGTACTAGAAAAATTATCTTTTGTAAGGTTTGCAAAGACACAAGTTAGTTTTTTTATTCAATATAACAGTGTAACTGTCATACTAAATATGAAAGGTTTATAATCATAACTCCAAAACCAAATATGACATTTGTCTTAAAAAGCCTTTAATATTGAATTTATGTGAGTTTTAGCAGAATCAGGTATTTTGGAAAGAATCACAAATACAAATATTAGATTTTACTGGCCTCATATTGGTCACACTCAAAATGACAGTTTTTGAAACATAACTCCAAAAATACACATGCAAAATGTCTAATAATGCCTGAAGAAATGCATCTTCGAGAGTTTTCCTGAAAAAAAAAACATCTGGTAAGGTTTGCAAAAACAAAATTTGATTTGTTACTCAATTTGACAGTCATGTACTTAGAATCCTGAGATAATGCGAAAAAAGCAATAAAAATGTATTCAAACATAATTCCTAATCCAAACGTGCAAAATGTCTAAAAATGCCTGTGATATTGAATACATGTGAGTTTTACTAGATACAGTTGTTTTTCAATGGTTTGCAAATACAAAAATGAGGTTTTACTCAATATAACTGTTTACTGTAAGACTCAATATGACAGTTATTCAAACATAACTCCTACACCACACATGAAAAATGGCTAATAATGCCTGAAATAATGCATCTTTGGGAGTTTTACTCGAAATATATGCTTTTTTAAATCTTACAAATTCAAAAAGTAGTTTTTTACTCAATATGACTATTATAGTCTTAGAATCCTGAGATAATGCGAAAAAAGCAATAAAAATGTATTCAAACATAACTTCTAAACAACACATGCAAAATGGCTAATAATGCCTAGAGATATGTATTTTGGTTAGTTGTACTAGAAAAATTATCTTTTGTAAGGTTTGCAAAGACACAAGTTAGTTTTTTTATTCAATATAACAGTGTAACTGTCATACTAAATATGAAAGGTTTATAATCATAACTCCAAAACCAAATATGACATTTGTCTTAAAAACCCTTTAATATTGAATTTATGTAAGTTTTAGCAGAATCAGGTATTTTGGAAAGAATCACAAATACAAATATTATGTTTTACTGGCCTCATATTGGTAACACTCAAAATGACAGTTTTTGAAACATAACTCCAAAAATACACATGCAAAATGTCTAATAATGCCTGAAGAAATATATCTTCGAGAGTTCTCCTGAAAAAAAAAACATCTGGTAAGGTTAGCAAAAACAAAATTTGATTTGTTACTCAATTTGACAGTAATGTACTTAGAATCCTGAGATAATGCGAAAAAAGCAATAAAAATGTATTGAAACTTAATTCCTAATCCAAACGTGCAAAATGTCTAAAAATGCCTGTGATATTGAATACATGTGAGTTTTACTAGATACAGTTGTTTTTCAAAGGTTTGCAAATACAAAAATGAGGTTTTACTCAATATAACTGTTTACTGTAAGACTCAATATGACAGTTATTCAAACATAACTCCTACACCACACATGAAAAATGGCTAATAATGCCTGAAATAATGCATCTTTGGGAGTTTTACTCGAAACATATGCTTTTTTAAATCTTGCAAATGCAAAAAGTAGTTTTTTACTCAATATGACTATTATAGTCTTAGAATCCTGAGATAATGCGAAAAAAGCAATAAAAATGTATTCAAACATAACTTCTAAACAACACATGCAAAATGGCTAATAATGCCTAGAGATATGTATTTTGGTTAGTTGTACTAGAAAAATTATCTTTTGTAAGGTTTGCAAAGACACAAGTTAGTTTTTTTATTCAATATAACAGTGTAACTGTCATACTAAATATGAAAGGTTTATAATCATAACTCCAAAACCAAATATGAAATTTGTCTTAAAAAGCCTTTAATATTGAATTTATGTGAGTTTTAGCAGAATCAGGTATTTTGGAAAGAATCACAAATACAAATATTAGATTTTACTGAACTCATATTGGTCACACTCAAAATGACAGTTTTTGAAACATAACTCCAAAAATACACATGCAAAATGTCTAATAATGCCTGAAGAAATGCATCTTTGAGAGTTTTCCAGAAAAAAAACATTTGGTAAGGTTTGCAAAAACAAAATTTGATTTGTTACTCAATTTGACAGTAATGTACTTAGAATCCTGAGATAATGCGAAAAAAGCAATAAAAATGTATTCAAACATAATTCCTAATCCAAACGTGCAAAATGTCTAAAAATGCCTGTGATATTGAATACATGTGAGTTTTACTAGATACAGTTGTTTTTCAATGGTTTGCAAATACAAAAATGAGGTTTTACTCAATATGACTGTATACTGTAACACTCAATATGACAGTTATTTAAAGATAACTCCTACACCACACATGAAAAATGGCTAATAATGCCTGAAATAATGCATCTTCGGGAGTTTTACCCAAAACATATGCTTTTTTAAATCTTGCAAATGCAAAAAGTAGTTTTTTACTCAATATGACTATTATAGTCTTAGAATCCTGAGATAATGCGAAAAAAGCAATAAAAATGTATTCAAACATAACTTCTAAACAACACATGCAAAATGGCTAATAATGCCTAGAGATATGTTTTTTTGTTAGTTGTACTAGAAAAATGATCTTTTGTAAGGTTTGCAAAGACACAAGTTAGATTTTTTATTTAATATAACAGTGTAACTGTCATACTAAATATGAAAGGTTTATAATCATAACTCCAAAACCAAATATGAAATTTGTCTTAAAAAGCCTTTAATATTGAATTTGTGTGAGTTTTAGCAGAATCAGGTATTTTGGAAAGAATCACAAATACAAATATTAGATTTTACTGAACTCATATTGGTCACATTCAAAATGACAGTTTTTGAAACATAACTCCAAAAATACACATGCAAAATGTCTAATAATGCCTGAAGAAATGCATCTTTGAGAGTTTTCCAGAAAAAAAACATTTGGTAAGGTTTGCAAAAACAAAATTTGATTTGTTACTCAATTTGACAGTAATGTACTTAAAATCCTGAGATAATGCGAAAAAAGCAATAAAAATGTATTCAAACATAATTCCTAATCCAAACGTGCAAAATGTCTAAAAATGCCTGTGATATTGAATACATGTGAGTTTTACTAGATACAGTTGTTTTTCAATGGTTTGCAAATACAAAAATGAGGTTTTACTCAATATGACTGTATACTGTAACACTCAATATGACAGTTATTTAAAGATAACTCCTACACCACACATGAAAAATGGCTAATAATGCCTGAAATAATGCATCTTCGGGAGTTTTACCCGAAACATATGCTTTTTTAAATCTTGCAAATGCAAAAAGTTGTTTTTTACTCAATATGACTATAATAGTCTTAGAATCCTGAGATAATGCGAAAAAAGCAATAAAAATGTATTCAAACATAACTTCTAAACAACACATGCAAAATGGCTAATAATGCCTAGAGATATGTTTTTTTGTTAGTTGTACTAGAAAAATTATCTTTTGTAAGGTTTGCAAAGACACAAGTTAGTTTTTTTATTCAATATAACAGTGTTACTGTCATACTAAATATGAAAGGTTTATAATCATAACTCCAAAACCAAATATGAAATCTGTCTTAAAAAGCCTTTAATATTGAATTTATGTAAGTTTTAGCAGAATAAGGTATTATGGAAAGAATCACAAATACAAATATTAGATTTTACTGAACTCATATTGGTCACACTCAAAATGACAGTTTTTGAAACATAACTCCAAAAATACACATGCAAAATGTCTAATAATGCCTGAAGAAATGCATCTTCGAGAGTTTTCCTGAAAAAAAAAAACATTTGGTAAGGTTTGCAAAAACAAAATTTGATTTGTTACTCAATTTGACAGTAATGTACTTAGAATCCTGAGATAATGCGAAAAAAGCAATAAAAATGTATTGAAACTTAATTCCTAATCCAAACGTGCAAAATGTCTAAAAATGCCTGTGATATTGAATAAATGTGAGTTTTACTAGATACAGTTGTTTTTCAAAGGTTTGCAAATACAAAAATGAGGTTTTACTCAATATAACTGTTTACTGTAAGACTCAATATGACAGTTATTCAAACATAACTCCTACACCACACATGAAAAATGGCTAATAATGCCTGAAATAATGCATCTTTGGGAGTTTTACTCGAAACATATGCTTTTTTAAATCTTGCAAATGCAAAAAGTAGTTTTTTACTCAATATGACTATTATAGTCTTAGAATCCTGAGATAATGCGAAAAAAGCAATAAAAATGTATTCAAACATAACTTCTAAACAACACATGCAAAATGGCTAATAATGCCTAGAGATATGTATTTTGGTTAGTTGTACTAGAAAAATGATCTTTTGTAAGGTTTGCAAAGACACAAGTTAGTTTTTTTATTCAATATAACAGTGTAACTGTCATACTAAATATGAAAGGTTTATAATCATAACTCCAAAACCAAATATGACATTTGTCTTAAAAAGCCTTTAATATTGAATTTATGTAAGTTTTAGCAGAATCAGGTATTTTGGAAAGAATCACAAATACAAATATTAGGTTTTACTGGCCTCATATTGGTAACACTCAAAATGACAGTTTTTGAAACATAACTCCAAAAATACACATGCAAAATGTCTAATAATGCCTGAAGAAATATATCTTCGAGAGTTCTCCTGAAAAAAAAAACATCTGGTAAGGTTAGCAAAAACAAAATTTGATTTGTTACTCAATTTGACAGTAATGTACTTAGAATCCTGAGATAATGCGAAAAAAGCAATAAAAATGTATTCAAACATAATTCCTAATCCAAACGTGCAAAATGTCTAAAAATGCCTGTGATATTGAATACATGTGAGTTTTACTAGATACAGTTGTTTTTCAATGGTTTGCAAATACAAAAATGAGGTTTTACTCAATATGACTGTATACTGTAACACTCAATATGACAGTTATTTAAAGATAACTCCTACACCACACATGAAAAATGGCTAATACTGCCTGAAATAATGCATCTTCGGGAGTTTTACCCGAAACATATGCTTTTTTAAATCTTGCAAATGCAAAAAGTAGTTTTTTAGTCAATATGACTATAATAGTCTTAGACTCCTGAGATAATGCGAAAAAAGCAATAAAAATGTATTCAAATATAACTTCTAAACAACACATGCAAAATGGCTGATAATGCCTAGAGATATGTTTTTTTGTTAGTTGTACTAGAAAAATGATCTTTTGTAAGGTTTGCAAAGACACAAGTTAGATTTTTTATTGAATATAACAGTGTAACTGTCATACTAAATATGAAAGGTTTATAATCATAACTCCAAAACCAAATATGAAATTTGTCTTAAAAAGCCTTTAATATTGAATTTATGTGAGTTTTAGCAGAATCAGGTATTTTGGAAAGAATCACAAATACAAATATTAGATATTACTGAACTCATATTGGTGACACTCAAAATGACAGTTTTTGAAACATAACTCCAAAAATACACATGCAAAATGTCTAATAATGCCTGAAGAAATGCATCTTTGAGAGTTTTCCAGAAAAAAAAACATTTGGTAAGGTTTGCAAAAACAAAATTTGATTTGTTACTCAATTTGACAGTAATGTACTTAGAATCCTGAGATAATGCGAAAAAAGCAATAAAAATGTATTCAAACATAATTCCTAATCCAAACGTGCAAAATGTCTAAAAATGCCTGTGATATTGAATACATGTGAGTTTTACTAGATACAGTTGTTTTTCAAAGGTTTGCAAATACAAAAATGAGGTTTTACTCAATATAACTGTTTACTGTAAGACTCAATATGACAGTTATTCAAACATAACTCCTACACCACACATGAAAAATGGCTAATAATGCCTGAAATAATGCATCTTTGGGAGTTTTACTCGAAACATATGCTTTTTTAAATCTTGCAAATGCAAAAAGTAGTTTTTTACTCAATATGACTATTATAGTCTTAAAATCCTGAGATAATGCGAAAAAAGCAATAAAAATGTATTCAAACATAACTTCTAAACAACACATGCAAAATGGCTAATAATGCCTAGAGATATGTATTTTGGTTAGTTGTACTAGAAAAATGATCTTTTGTAAGGTTTGCAAAGACACAAGTTAGTTTTTTTATTCAATATAACAGTGTAACTGTCATACTAAATATGAAAGGTTTATAATCATAACTCCAAAACCAAATATGACATTTGTCTTAAAAAGCCTTTAATATTGAATTTATGTAAGTTTTAGCAGAATCAGGTATTTTGGAAAGAATCACAAATACAAATATTAGGTTTTACTGGCCTCATATTGGTAACACTCAAAATGACAGTTTTTGAAACATAACTCCAAAAATACACATGCAAAATGTCTAATAATGCCTGAAGAAATATATCTTCGAGAGTTCTCCTGAAAAAAAAAACATCTGGTAAGGTTAGCAAAAACAAAATTTAATTTGTTACTCAATTTGACAGTAATGTACTTAGAATCCTGAGATAATGCGAAAAAAGCAATAAAAATGTATTCAAACATAATTCCTAATCCAAACGTGCAAAATGTCTAAAAATGCCTGTGATATTGAATACATGTGAGTTTTACTAGATACAGTTTTTTTTCAATGGTTTGCAAATACAAAAATGAGGTTTTACTCAATATGACTGTATACTGTAACACTCAATATGACAGTTATTTAAAGATAACTCCTACACCACACATGAAAAATGGCTAATACTGCCTGAAATAATGCATCTTCGGGAGTTTTACCCGAAACATATGCTTTTTTAAATCTTGCAAATGCAAAAAGTAGTTTTTTAGTCAATATGACTATAATAGTCTTAGACTCCTGAGATAATGCGAAAAAAGCAATAAAAATGTATTCAAACATAACTTCTAAACAACACATGCAAAATGGCTAATAATGCCTAGAGATATGTTTTTTTGTTAGTTGTACTAGAAAAATGATCTTTTGTAAGGTTTGCAAAGACACAAGTTAGATTTTTTATTGAATATAACAGTGTAACTGTCATACTAAATATGAAAGGTTTATAATCATAACTCCAAAATCAAATATGAAATTTGTCTTAAAAAGCCTTTAATATTGAATTTATGTGAGTTTTAGCAGAATCAGGTATTTTGGAAAGAATCACAAATACAAATATTAGATTTTACTGAACTCATATTGGTCACACTCAAAATGACAGTTTTTGAAACATAACTCCAAAAATACACATGCAAAATGTCTAATAATGCCTGAAGAAATGCATCTTTGAGAGTTTTCCAGAAAAAAAACATTTGGTATGGTGTGCAAAAACAAAATTTGATTTGTTACTCAATTTGACAGTAATGTACTTAGAATCCTGAGATAATGCGAAAAAAGCAATAAAAATGTATTCAAACATAATTCCTAATCCAAAGGTGCAAAATGTCTAAAAATGCCTGTGATATTGAATACATGTGAGTTTTACTAGATACAGTTGTTTTTCAATGGTTTGCAAATACAAAAATGAGGTTTTACTCAATATGACTGTATACTGTAACACTCAATATGACAGTTATTTAAAGATAACTCCTACACCACACGTGAAAAATGGCTAATAATGCCTGAAATAATGCATCTTCGGGAGTTTTACCCGAAACATATGCTTTTTTAAATCTTGCAAATGCAAAAAGTTGTTTTTTACTCAATATGACTATAATAGTCTTAGAATCCTGAGATAATGCGAAAAAAGCAATAAAAATGTATTCAAACATAACTTCTAAACAACACATGCAAAATGGCTAATAATGCCTAGAGATATGTTTTTTTGTTAGTTGTACTAGAAAAATGATCTTTTGTAAGGTTTGCAAAGAAACAAGTTAGTTTTTTTATTCAATATAACAGTGCAAATGTCATACTAAATATGAAAGGTTTATAATCATAACTCCAAAACCAAATATGAAATTTGTCTTAAAAAGCGTTTAATATTGAATTTATGTAAGTTTTAGCAGAATAAGGTATTTTGGAAAGAAACACAAATACAAATATTAGATTTTACTGGCCTCATATTGGTCACACTCAAAATGACAGTTTTTGAAACATAACTCCAAAAATACACATGCAAAATGTCTAATAATGCCTGAAGAAATGCATCTTCGAGAGTTTTCCAGAAAAAAAACATTTGGTAAGGTTTGCAAAAACAAAATTTGATTTGTTACTCAATTTGACAGTAATGTACTTAGAATCCTGAGATAATGCGAAAAAAGCAATAAAAATGTATTCAAACATAATTCCTAATCCAAACGTGCAAAATGTCTAAAAATGCCTGTGATATTGAATACATGTGAGTTTTACTAGATACAGTTGTTTTTCAATGGTTTGCAAATACAAAAATGAGGTTTTACTCAATATGACTGTATACTGTAACACTCAATATGACAGTTATTTAAACATAACTCCTACACCACACATGAAAAATGGCTAATAATGCCTGAAATAATGCATCTTTGGGAGTTTTACTCGAAACCTATATTTTTTAAATCTTGCAAATGCAAAAAGTAGTTTTTTAGTCAATATGACTATAATAGTCTTAACTCCTGTGATAATGCTAAAAAAGCAATAAAAATTTATTCAAACATAACTTCTAAACAACACATGCAAAATGGCTAATAATGCCTAGAGATATGTTTTTTTGTTAGTTGTACTAGAAAAATGATCTTTTGTAAGGTTTGCAAAGACACAAGTTAGATTTTTTATTTAATATAACAGTGTAACTGTCATACTAAATATGAAAGGTTTATAATCATAACTCCAAAACCAAATATGAAATTTGTCTTAAAAAGCCTTTAATACTGAATTTATGTGAGTTTTAGCAGAATCAGGTATTTTGGAAAGAATCACAAATACAAATATTAGATTTTACTGAACTCATATTGGTCACACTCAAAATGATAGTTTTTGAAACATAACTCCAAAAATACACATGCAAAATGTCTAATAATGCCTGAAGAAATGCATCTTTGAGAGTTTTCCAGAAAAAAAACATTTGGTAAGGTTTGCAAAAACAAAATTTGATTTGTTACTCAATTTGACAGTCATGTACTTAGAATCCTGAGATAATGCGAAAAAAGCAATAAAAATGTATTCAAACATAATTCCTAATCCAAACGTGCAAAATGTCTAAAAATGCCTGTGATATTGAATACATGTGAGTTTTACTAGATACAGTTGTTTTTCAATGGTTTGCAAATACAAAAATGAGGTTTTACTCAATATGACTGTGTACTGTAACACTCAATATGACAGTTATTTAAACATAACTCCTACACCACACATGAAAAATGGCTAATAATGCCTGAAATAATGCATCTTTGGGAGTTTTACTCGAAACATATGCTTTTTTAAATCTTGTAAATGCAAAAAGTTGTTTTTTACTCAATATGACTATAATAGTCTTAGAATCCTGAGATAATGCGAAAAAAGCAATAAAAATGTATTCAAACATAACTTCTAAACAACAGATGCAAAATGGCGAATAATGCCTAGAGATATGTTTTTTTGTTAGTTGTACTAGAAAAATGATCTTTTGTAAGGTTTGCAAAGACACAAGTTAGTTTTTTTATTCAATATAACAGTGTAACTGTCATCCTAAATATGAAAGGTTTATAATCATAACTCCAAAACCAAATATGAAATGTGTCTTAAAAAGCCTTTAATATTGAATTTATGTGAGTTTTAGCAGAATCAGGTATTTTGGAAAGAATCACAAATACAAATATTAGATTTTACTGGCCTCATATTGGTCACACTCAAAATGACAGTTTTTGAAACATAACTCCAAAAATACACATGCAAAATGTCTAATAATGCCTGATGAAATGCATCTTCGAGAGTTTTCCAGAAAAAAAACATTTGGTAAGGTTTGCAAAAACAAAATTTGATTTGTTACTCAATTTGACAGTAATGTACTTAGAATCCTGAAATAATGCGAAAAAAGCAATAAAAATGTATTCAAACATAAATCCTAATCCAAACGTGCAAAATGTCTAAAAATGCCCGTGATATTGAATACATGTGAGTTTTACTAGATACAGTTGTTTTTCAATGGTTTGCAAATACAAAAATGAGGTTTTACTCAATATGACTGTATACTGTAACACTCAATATGACAGTTATTTAAACATAACTCCTACACCACACATGAAAAATGGCTAATAATGCCTGAAATAATGCATCTTTGGGAGTTTTACTCGAAACATATGCTTTTTTAAATCTTGTAAATGCAAAAAGTTGTTTTTTACTCAATATGACTATAATAGTCTTAGAATCCTGAGATAATGCGAAAAAAGCAATAAAAATGTATTCAAACATAACTTCTAAACAACAGATGCAAAATGGCGAATAATGCCTAGAGATATGTTTTTTTGTTAGTTGTACTAGAAAAATGATCTTTTGTAAGGTTTGCAAAGACACAAGTTAGTTTTTTTATTCAATATAACAGTGTAACTGTCATCCTAAATATGAAAGGTTTATAATCATAACTCCAAAACCAAATATGAAATGTGTCTTAAAAAGCCTTTAATATTGAATTTATGTGAGTTTTAGCAGAATCAGGTATTTTGGAAAGAATCACAAATACAAATATTAGATTTTACTGGCCTCATATTGGTCACACTCAAAATGACAGTTTTTGAAACATAACTCCAAAAATACACATGCAAAATGTCTAATAATGCCTGATGAAATGCATCTTCGAGAGTTTTCCAGAAAAAAAACATTTGGTAAGGTTTGCAAAAACAAAATTTGATTTGTTACTCAATTTGACAGTAATGTACTTAGAATCCTGAAATAATGCGAAAAAAGCAATAAAAATGTATTCAAACATAAATCCTAATCCAAACGTGCAAAATGTCTAAAAATGCCTGTGATATTGAATACATGTGAGTTTTACTAGATACAGTTGTTTTTCAATGGTTTGCAACTACAAAAATGAGGTTTTACTCAATATAACTGTATACTGTAACACTCAATATGACAGTTATTTAAACATAACTCCTACACCACACATGAAAAATGGCTAATAATGCCTGAAATAATGCATCTTTGGGAGTTTTACTCGAAACATATGCTTTTTTAAATCTTGCAAATGCAAAAAGTAGTTTTTTACTCAATATGACTATAATAGTCTTAGAATCCTGAGATAATGCGAAAAAAGCAATAAAAATGTATTCAAACATAACTTCTAAACAACACATGCAAAATGGCTAATAATGCCTAGAGATATGTTTTTTTTGTTAGTTGTACTAGAAAAATGATCTTTTGTAAGGTTTGCAAAGACACAAGTTAGTTTTTTTATGCAATTTAACAGTGTAACTGTCATCCTAAATATGAAAGGTTTATAATCATAACTCCAAAACCAAATATGAAATTTGTCTTAAATCAAATTTTGTTTTTGCAAACCTTACCAAATGTTTTTTTTCTGGAAAACTCTCGAAGATGCATTTCATCAGGCATTATTAGACATTTTGCATGTGTATTTTTGGAGTTATGTTTCAAAAACTGTCATTTTGAGTGTGACCAATATGAGGCCAGTAAAATCTAATATTTGTATTTGTGATTCTTTCCAAAATACCTGATTCTGCTAAAACTCACATAAATTCAATATTAAAGGCTTTTTAAGACACATTTCCATATTTGTTTTGGAGTTATGATTATAAACCTTTCATATTTAGGATGACAGTTACACTGTTATATTGAATAAAAAAACTAACTTGTGTCTTTGCAAACCTTACAAAAGATCATTTTTCTAGTACAACTAACAAAAAAACATATCTCTAGGCATTATTCGCCATTTTGCATCTGTTGTTTAGAAGTTATGTTTGAATACATTTTTATTGCTTTTTTCGCATTATCTCAGGATTCTAAGACTATTATAGTCATATTGAGTAAAAAACAACTTTTTGCATTTACAAGATTTAAAAAAGCATATGTTTCGAGTAAAACTCCCAAAGATGCATTATTTCAGGCATTATTAGCCATTTTTCATGTGTGGTGTAGGAGTTATGTTTAAATAACTGTCATATTGAGTGTTACAGTACACAGTCATATTGAGTAAAACCTCATTTTTGTATTTGCAAACCATTGAAAAACAACTGTATCTAGTAAAACTCACATGTATTCAATATCACAGGCATTTTTAGACATTTTGCACGTTTGGATTAGGAATTATGTTTGAATACATTTTTATTGCTTTTTTCGCATTATCTCAGGATTCTAAGTACATGACTGTCAAATTGAGTAACAAATCAAATTTTGTTTTTGCAAACCTTACCAAATGTTTTTTTTCTGGAAAACTCTCAAAGATGCATTTCTTCAGGCATTATTAGACATTTTGCATGTGTATTTTTGGAGTTATGTTTCAAAAACTATCATTTTGAGTGTGACCAATATGAGTTCAGTAAAATCTAATATTTGTATTTGTGATTCTTTCCAAATACCTGATTCTGCTAAAACTCACATAAATTCAGTATTAAAGGCTTTTTAAGACAAATTTCATATTTGGTTTTGGAGTTATGATTATAAACCTTTCATATTTAGTATGACAGTTACACTGTTATATTAAATAAAAAATCTAACTTGTGTCTTTGCAAACCTTACAAAAGATCATTTTTCTAGTACAACTAACAAAAAAACATATCTCTAGGCATTATTAGCCATTTTGCATGTGTTGTTTAGAAGTTATGTTTGAATAAATTTTTATTGCTTTTTTAGCATTATCACAGGAGTTAAGACTATTATAGTCATATTGACTAAAAAACTACTTTTTGCATTTGCAAGATTTAAAAAATATAGGTTTCGAGTAAAACTCCCAAAGATGCATTATTTCAGGCATTATTAGCCATTTTTCATGTGTGGTGTAGGAGTTATGTTTAAATAACTGTCATATTGAGTGTTACAGTATACAGTCATATTGAGTAAAACCTCATTTTTGTATTTGCAAACCATTGAAAAACAACTGTATCTAGTAAAACTCACATGTATTCAATATCACAGGCATTTTTAGACATTTTGCACGTTTGGATTAGGAATTATGTTTGAATACATTTTTATTGCTTTTTTCGCATTATCTCAGGATTCTAAGTACATTACTGTCAAATTGAGTAACAAATCAAATTTTGTTTTTGCAAACCTTACCAAATGTTTTTTTTCTGGAAAACTCTCGTAGATGCATTTCTTCAGGCATTATTAGACATTTTGCATGTGTATTTTTGGAGTTATGTTTCAAAAACTGTCATTTTGAGTGTGACCAATATGAGGCCAGTAAAATCTAATATTTGTATTTGTGTTTCTTTCCAAAATACCTTATTCTGCTAAAACTTACATAAATTCAATATTAAACGCTTTTTAAGACAAATTTCATATTTGGTTTTGGAGTTATGATTATAAACCTTTCATATTTAGTATGACATTTGCACTGTTATATTGAATAAAAAAACTAACTTGTTTCTTTGCAAACCTTACAAAAGATAATTTTTCTAGTACAACTAACAAAAAAACATATCTCTAGGCATTATTAGCCATTTTGCATGTGTTGTTTAGAAGTTATGTTTGAATACATTTTTATTGCTTTTTTCGCATTATCTCAGGATTCTAAGACTATTATAGTCATATTGAGTAAAAAACAACTTTTTGCATTTGCAAGATTTAAAAAAGCATATGTTTCGGGTAAAACTCCCGAAGATGCATTATTTCAGGCATTATTAGCCATTTTTCACGTGTGGTGTAGGAGTTATCTTTAAATAACTGTCATATTGAGTGTTACAGTATCAGTCATATTGAGTAAAACCTCATTTTTGTATTTGCAAACCATTGAAAAACAACTGTATCTAGTAAAACTCACATGTATTCAATATCACAGGCATTTTAGACATTTTGCACCTTTGGATTAGGAATTATGTTTGAATACATTTTTATTGCTTTTTTCGCATTATCTCAGGATTCTAAGTACATTACTGTCAAATTGAGTAACAAATCAAATTTTGTTTTTGCACACCATACCAAATGTTTTTTTTCTGGAAAACTCTCAAAGATGCATTTCTTCAGGCATTATTAGGACATTTTGCATGTGTATTTTTGGAGTTATGTTTCAAAAACTGTCATTTTGAGTGTGACCAATATGAGTTCAGTAAATCTAATATTTGTATTTGTGATTCTTTCCAAAATACCTGATTCTGCTAAAACTCACATAAATTCAATATTAAAGGCTTTTAAGACAAATTTCATATTTGATTTTGGAGTTATGATTATAAACCTTTCATATTTAGTATGACAGTTACACTGTTATATTCAATAAAAAATCTAACTTGTGTCTTTGCAAACCTTACAAAAGATCATTTTTCTAGTACAACTAACAAAAAAACATATCTCTAGGCATTATTAGCCATTTTGCATGTGTTGTTTAGAAGTTATGTTTGAATACATTTTTATTGCTTTTTTCGCATTATCTCAGGAGTCTAAGACTATTATAGTCATATTGACTAAAAAACTACTTTTTGCATTTGCAAGATTTAAAAAAAGCATATGTTTCGGGTAAAACTCCCGAAGATGCATTATTTCAGGCAGTATTAGCCATTTTTCATGTGTGGTGTAGGAGTTATCTTTAAATAACTGTCATATTGAGTGTTACAGTATACAGTCATATTGAGTAAAACCTCATTTTGTATTTGCAAACCATTGAAAAAAAACTGTATCTAGTAAAACTCACATGTATTCAATATCACAGGCATTTTTAGACATTTTGCACGTTTGGATTAGGAATTATGTTTGAATACATTTTTATTGCTTTTTTCGCATTATCTCAGGATTCTAAGTACATTACTGTCAAATTGAGTAACAAATTAAATTTTGTTTTTGCTAACCTTACCAGATGTTTTTTTTTTCAGGAGAACTCTCGAAGATATATTTCTTCAGGCATTATTAGACATTTTGCATGTGTATTTTTGGAGTTATGTTTCAAAAACTGTCATTTGAGTGTTACCAATATGAGGCCAGTAAAACCTAATATTTGTATTTGTGATTCTTTCCAAAATACCTGATTCTGCTAAAACTTACATAAATTCAATATTAAAGGCTTTTTAAGACAAATGTCATATTTGGTTTTGGAGTTATGATTATAAACCTTTCATATTTAGTATGACAGTTACACTGTTATATTGAATAAAAAAACTAACTTGTGTCTTTGCAAACCTTACAAAAGATAATTTTTCTAGTACAACTAACCAAAATACATATCTCTAGGCATTATTAGCCATTTTGCATGTGTTGTTTAGAAGTTATGTTTGAATACATTTTTATTGCTTTTTTCGCATTATCTCAGGATTTTAAGACTATAATAGTCATATTGAGTAAAAAACTACTTTTTGCATTTGCAAGATTTAAAAAAGCATATGTTTCGAGTAAAACTCCCAAAGATGCATTATTTCAGGCATTATTAGCCATTTTTCATGTGTGGTGTAGGAGTTATGTTTGAATAACTGTCATATTGAGTCTTACAGTAAACAGTTATATTGAGTAAAACCTCATTTTTGTATTTGCAAACCTTTGAAAAAC
Source organism: Nerophis ophidion (assembly GCF_033978795.1). Classification (NCBI taxonomy): domain Eukaryota; kingdom Metazoa; phylum Chordata; class Actinopteri; order Syngnathiformes; family Syngnathidae; genus Nerophis; species Nerophis ophidion. The sequence continues at coordinate 157,636 of NW_026907032.1, forward strand.
AACTGTATCTAGTAAAACTCACATGTATTCAATATCACAGGCATTTTTAGACATTTTGCACGTTTGGATTAGGAATTATGTTTGAATACATTTTTATTGCTTTTTTCGCAATTATCTCAGGATTCTAAGTACATTACTGTCAAATTGAGTAACAAATCAAATTTTGTTTTTGCAAACCTTACCAAATGTTTTTTTTCTGGAAAACTCTCAAAGATGCATTTCTTCAGGCATTATTAGAACATTTTGCATGTGTATTTTTGGAGTTATGTTTCAAAAACTGTCATTTTGAGTGTCACCAATATGAGTTCAGTAATATCTAATATTTGTATTTGTGATTCTTTCCAAAATACCTGATTCTGCTAAAACTCACATAAATTCAATATTAAAGGCTTTTTAAGACAAATTTCATATTTGGTTTTGGAGTTATGATTATAAACCTTTCATATTTAGTATGACAGTTACACTGTTATATTCAATAAAAAATCTAACTTGTGTCTTTGCAAACCTTACAAAAGATCATTTTTCTAGTACAACTAACAAAAAAACATATCTCTAGGCATTATCAGCCATTTTGCATGTGTTGTTTAGAAGTTATATTTGAATACATTTTTATTGCTTTTTTCGCATTATCTCAGGAGTCTAAGACTATTATAGTCATATTGACTAAAAAACTACTTTTTGCATTTGCAAGATTTAAAAAAGCATATGTTTCGGGTAAAACTCCCGAAGATGCATTATTTCAGGCAGTATTAGCCATTTTTCATGTGTGGTGTAGGAGTTATCTTTAAATAACTGTCATATTGAGTGTTACAGTATACAGTCATATTGAGTAAAACCTCATTTTTGTATTTGCAAACCATTGAAAAACAACTGTATCTAGTAAAACTCACATGTATTCAATATCACAGGCATTTTTAGACATTTTGCACGTTTGGATTAGGAATTATGTTTGAATACATTTTTATTGCTTTTTTCGCATTATCTCAGGATTCTAAGTACATTACTGTCAAATTGAGTAACAAATCAAATTTTGTTTTTGCTAACCTTACCAGATGTTTTTTTTTTTCAGGAGAACTCTCGAAGATATATTTCTTCAGGCATTATTAGACATTTTGCATGTGTATTTTTGGAGTTATGTTTCAAAAACTGTCATTTTGAGTGTTACCAATATGAGGCCAGTAAAACCTAATATTTGTATTTGTGATTCTTTCCAAAATACCTGATTCTGCTAAAACTTACATAAATTCAATATTAAAGGCTTTTTAAGACAAATGTCATATTTGGTTTTGGAGTTATGATTATAAACCTTTCATATTTAGTATGACAGTTACACTGTTATATTGAATAAAAAAACTAACTTGTGTCTTTGCAAACCTTACAAAAGATCATTTTTCTAGTACAACTAACCAAAATACATATCTCTAGGCATTATTAGCCATTTTGCATGTGTTGTTTAGAAGTTATGTTTGAATACATTTTTATTGCTTTTTCGCATTATCTCAGGATTCTAAGACTATAATAGTCATATTGAGTAAAAAACTACTTTTTGCATTTGCAAGATTTAAAAAAGCATATGTTTCGAGTAAAACTCCCAAAGATGCATTATTTCAGGCATTATTAGCCATTTTTCATGTGTGGTGTAGGAGTTATGTTTGAATAACTGTCATATTGAGTCTTACAGTAAACAGTTATATTGAGTAAAACCTCATTTTTGTATTTGCAAACCTTTGAAAAACAACTGTATCTAGTAAAACTCACATTTATTCAATATCACAGGCATTTTTAGACATTTTGCACGTTTGGATTAGGAATTAAGTTTCAATACATTTTTATTGCTTTTTTCGCATTATCTCAGGATTCTAAGTACATTACTGTCAAATTGAGTAACAAATCAAATTTTGTTTTTGCAAACCTTACCAAATGTTTTTTTTTTCAGGAAAACTCTCGAAGATGCATTTCTTCAGGCATTATTAGACATTTTGCATGTGTATTTTTGGAGTTATGTTTCAAAAACTGTCATTTTGAGTGTGACCAATATGAGTTCAGTAAAATCTAATATTTGTATTTGTGATTCTTTCCATAATACCTTATTCTGCTAAAACTTACATAAATTCAATATTAAAGGCTTTTTAAGACAGATTTCATATTTGGTTTTGGAGTTATGATTATAAACCTTTCATATTTAGTATGACAGTAACACTGTTATATTGAATAAAAAAACTAACTTGTGTCTTTGCAAACCTTACAAAAGATAATTTTTCTAGTACAACTAACAAAAAAACATATCTCTAGGCATTATTAGCCATTTTGCATGTGTTGTTTAGAAGTTATGTTTGAATACATTTTTATTGCTTTTTTCGCATTATCTCAGGATTCTAAGACTATTATAGTCATATTGAGTAAAAAACAACTTTTTGCATTTGCAAGATTTAAAAAAGCATATGTTTCGGGTAAAACTCCCGAAGATGCATTATTTCAGGCATTATTAGCCATTTTTCATGTGTGGTGTAGGAGTTATCTTTAAATAACTGTCATATTGAGTGTTACAGTATACAGTCATATTGAGTAAAACCTCATTTTTGTATTTGCAAACCATTGAAAAACAACTGTATCTAGTAAAACTCACATGTATTCAATATCACAGGCATTTTTAGACATTTTGCACGTTTGGATTAGGAATTATGTTTGAATACATTTTTATTGCTTTTTTCGCATTATCTCAGGATTCTAAGTACATTACTGTCAAATTGAGTAACAAATCAAATTTTGTTTTTGCAAACCTTACCAAATGTTTTTTTTCTGGAAAACTCTCAAAGATGCATTTCTTCAGGCATTATTAGACATTTTGCATGTGTATTTTTGGAGTTATGTTTCAAAAACTGTCATTTTGAATGTGACCAATATGAGTTCAGTAAAATCTAATATTTGTATTTGTGATTCTTTCCAAAATACCTGATTCTGCTAAAACTCACACAAATTCAATATTAAAGGCTTTTTAAGACAAATTTCATATTTGGTTTTGGAGTTATGATTATAAACCTTTCATATTTAGTATGACAGTTACACTGTTATATTAAATAAAAAATCTAACTTGTGTCTTTGCAAACCTTACAAAAGATCATTTTTCTAGTACAACTAACAAAAAAACATATCTCTAGGCATTATTAGCCATTTTGCATGTGTTGTTTAGAAGTTATGTTTGAATACATTTTTATTGCTTTTTTCGCATTATCTCAGGATTCTAAGACTATAATAGTCATATTGAGTAAAAAACTACTTTTTGCATTTGCAAGATTTAAAAAAGCATATGTTTTGGGTAAAACTCCCGAAGATGCATTATTTCAGGCATTATTAGCCATTTTTCATGTGTGGTGTAGGAGTTATCTTTAAATAACTGTCATATTGAGTGTTACAGTATACAGTCATATTGAGTAAAACCTCATTTTTGTATTTGCAAACCATTGAAAAACAACTGTATCTAGTAAAACTCACATGTATTCAATATCACAGGCATTTTTAGACATTTTGCACGTTTGGATTAGGAATTATGTTTGAATACATTTTTATTGCTTTTTTCGCATTATCTCAGGATTCTAAGTACATTACTGTCAAATTGAGTAACAAATCAAATTTTGTTTTTGCAAACCTTACCAAATGTTTTTTTTCTGGAAAACTCTCAAAGATGCATTTCTTCAGGCATTATTAGACATTTTGCATGTGTATTTTTGGAGTTATGTTTCAAAAACTGTCATTTTGAGTGTGACCAATATGAGTTCAGTAAAATCTAATATTTGTAATTGTGATTCTTTCCAAAATACCTGATTCTGCTAAAACTCACATAAATTCAATATTAAAGGCTTTTTAAGACAAATTTCATATTTGGTTTTGGAGTTATGATTATAAACCTTTCATATTTAGTATGACAGTTACACTGTTATATTGAATAAAAAAACTAACTTGTGTCTTTGCAAACCTTACAAAAGATAATTTTTCTAGTACAACTAACCAAAATACATATCTCTAGGCATTATTAGCCATTTTGCATGTGTTGTTTAGAAGTTATGTTTGAATACATTTTTATTGCTTTTTTCGCATTATCTCAGGATTCTAAGACTATAATAGTCATATTGAGTAAAAAACTACTTTTTGCATTTGCAAGATTTAAAAAAGCATATGTTTCGAGTAAAACTCCCAAAGATGCATTATTTCAGGCATTATTAGCCATTTTTCATGTGTGGTGTAGGAGTTATGTTTGAATAACTGTCATATTGAGTCTTACAGTAAACAGTTATATTGAGTAAAACCTCATTTTTGTATTTGCAAACCTTTGAAAAACAACTGTATCTAGTAAAACTCACATGTATTCAATATCACAGGCATTTTTAGACATTTTGCACGTTTGGATTAGGAATTAAGTTTCAATACATTTTTATTGCTTTTTTCGCATTATCTCAGGATTCTAAGTACATTACTGTCAAATTGAGTAACAAATCAAATTTTGTTTTTGCTAACCTTACCAGATGTTTTTTTTTTCTGGAAAACTCTCAAAGATGCATTTCTTCAGGCATTATTAGACATTTTGCATGTGTATTTTTGGAGTTATGTTTCAAAAACTGTCATTTTGAGTGTGACCAATATGAGTTCAGTAAAATCTAATATTTGTATTTGTGATTCTTTCCAAAATACCTGATTCTGCTAAAACTCACATAAATTCAATATTAAAGGCTTTTTAAGACAAATTTCATATTTGATTTTGGAGTTATGATTATAAACCTTTCATATTTAGTATGACAGTTACACTGTTATATTCAATAAAAAATCTAACTTGTGTCTTTGCAAACCTTACAAAAGATCATTTTTCTAGTACAACTAACAAAAAAACATATCTCTAGGCATTATTAGCCATTTTGCATGTGTTGTTTAGAAGTTATGTTTGAATACATTTTTATTGCTTTTTTCGCATTATCTCAGGAGTCTAAGACTATTATAGTCATATTGACTAAAAAACTACTTTTTGCATTTGCAAGATTTAAAAAAGCATATGTTTCGGGTAAAACTCCCGAAGATGCATTATTTCAGGCAGTATTAGCCATTTTTCATGTGTGGTGTAGGAGTTATCTTTAAATAACTGTCATATTGAGTGTTACAGTATACAGTCATATTGAGTAAAACCTCATTTTTGTATTTGCAAACCATTGAAAAAAAACTGTATCTAGTAAAACTCACATGTATTCAATATCACAGGCATTTTTAGACATTTTGCACGTTTGGATTAGGAATTATGTTTGAATACATTTTTATTGCTTTTTTCGCATTATCTCAGGATTCTAAGTACATTACTGTCAAATTGAGTAACAAATTAAATTTTGTTTTTGCTAACCTTACCAGATGTTTTTTTTTTCAGGAGAACTCTCGAAGATATATTTCTTCAGGCATTATTAGACATTTTGCATGTGTATTTTTGGAGTTATGTTTCAAAAACTGTCATTTTGAGTGTTACCAATATGAGGCCAGTAAAACCTAATATTTGTATTTGTGATTCTTTCCAAAATACCTGATTCTGCTAAAACTTACATAAATTCAATATTAAAGGCTTTTTAAGACAAATGTCATATTTGGTTTTGGAGTTATGATTATAAACCTTTCATATTTAGTATGACAGTTACACTGTTATATTGAATAAAAAAACTAACTTGTGTCTTTGCAAACCTTACAAAAGATAATTTTTCTAGTACAACTAACCAAAATACATATCTCTAGGCATTATTAGCCATTTTGCATGTGTTGTTTAGAAGTTATGTTTGAATACATTTTTATTGCTTTTTTCGCATTATCTCAGGATTTTAAGACTATAATAGTCATATTGAGTAAAAAACTACTTTTTGCATTTGCAAGATTTAAAAAAGCATATGTTTCGAGTAAAACTCCCAAAGATGCATTATTTCAGGCATTATTAGCCATTTTTCATGTGTGGTGTAGGAGTTATGTTTGAATAACTGTCATATTGAGTCTTACAGTAAACAGTTATATTGAGTAAAACCTCATTTTTGTATTTGCAAACCTTTGAAAAACAACTGTATCTAGTAAAACTCACATGTATTCAATATCACAGGCATTTTTAGACATTTTGCACGTTTGGATTAGGAATTATGTTTGAATACATTTTTATTGCTTTTTTCGCATTATCTCAGGATTCTAAGTACATTACTGTCAAATTGAGTAACAAATCAAATTTTGTTTTTGCAAACCTTACCAAATGTTTTTTTTTCTGGAAAACTCTCAAAGATGCATTTCTTCAGGCATTATTAGACATTTTGCATGTGTATTTTTGGAGTTATGTTTCAAAAACTGTCATTTTGAGTGTCACCAATATGAGTTCAGTAATATCTAATATTTGTATTTGTGATTCTTTCCAAAATACCTGATTCTGCTAAAACTCACATAATTCAATATTAAAGGCTTTTTAAGACAAATTTCATATTTGGTTTTGGAGTTATGATTATAAACCTTTCATATTTAGTATGACAGTTACACTGTTATATTCAATAAAAAATCTAACTTGTGTCTTTGCAAACCTTACAAAAGATCATTTTTCTAGTACAACTAACAAAAAAACATATCTCTAGGCATTATCAGCCATTTTGCATGTGTTGTTTAGAAGTTATATTTGAATACATTTTTATTGCTTTTTTCGCATTATCTCAGGAGTCTAAGACTATTATAGTCATATTGACTAAAAAACTACTTTTTGCATTTGCAAGATTTAAAAAAGCATATGTTTCGGGTAAAACTCCCGAAGATGCATTATTTCAGGCAGTATTAGCCATTTTTCATGTGTGGTGTAGGAGTTATCTTTAAATAACTGTCATATTGAGTGTTACAGTATACAGTCATATTGAGTAAAACCTCATTTTTGTATTTGCAAACCATTGAAAAACAACTGTATCTAGTAAAACTCACATGTATTCAATATCACAGGCATTTTTAGACATTTTGCACGTTTGGATTAGGAATTATGTTTGAATACATTTTTATTGCTTTTTTCGCATTATCTCAGGATTCTAAGTACATTACTGTCAAATTGAGTAACAAATCAAATTTTGTTTTTGCTAACCTTACCAGATGTTTTTTTTTTCAGGAGAACTCTCGAAGATATATTTCTTCAGGCATTATTAGACATTTTGCATGTGTATTTTTGGAGTTATGTTTCAAAAACTGTCATTTTGAGTGTTACCAATATGAGGCCAGTAAAACCTAATATTTGTATTTGTGATTCTTTCCAAAATACCTGATTCTGCTAAAACTTACATAAATTCAATATTAAAGGCTTTTTAAGACAAATGTCATATTTGGTTTTGGAGTTATGATTATAAACCTTTCATATTTAGTATGACAGTTACACTGTTATATTGAATAAAAAAACTAACTTGTGTCTTTGCAAACCTTACAAAAGATCATTTTTCTAGTACAACTAACCAAAATACATATCTCTAGGCATTATTAGCCATTTTGCATGTGTTGTTTAGAAGTTATGTTTGAATGCATTTTTATTGCTTTTTTCGCATTATCTCAGGATTCTAAGACTATAATAGTCATATTGAGTAAAAAACTACTTTTTGCATTTGCAAGATTTAAAAAAGCATATGTTTCGAGTAAAACTCCCAAAGATGCATTATTTCAGGCATTATTAGCCATTTTTCATGTGTGGTGTAGGAGTTATGTTTGAATAACTGTCATATTGAGTCTTACAGTAAACAGTTATATTGAGTAAAACCTCATTTTTGTATTTGCAAACCTTTGAAAAACAACTGTATCTAGTAAAACTCACATTTATTCAATATCACAGGCATTTTTAGACATTTTGCACGTTTGGATTAGGAATTAAGTTTCAATACATTTTTATTGCTTTTTTCGCATTATCTCAGGATTCTAAGTACATTACTGTCAAATTGAGTAACAAATCAAATTTTGTTTTTGCAAACCTTACCAAATGTTTTTTTTTTCAGGAAAACTCTCGAAGATGCATTTCTTCAGGCATTATTAGACATTTTGCATGTGTATTTTTGGAGTTATGTTTCAAAAACTGTCATTTTGAGTGTGACCAATATGAGTTCAGTAAAATCTAATATTTGTATTTGTGATTCTTTCCATAATACCTTATTCTGCTAAAACTTACATAAATTCAATATTAAAGGCTTTTTAAGACAGATTTCATATTTGGTTTTGGAGTTATGATTATAAACCTTTCATATTTAGTATGACAGTAACACTGTTATATTGAATAAAAAAACTAACTTGTGTCTTTGCAAACCTTACAAAAGATAATTTTTCTAGTACAACTAACAAAAAAACATATCTCTAGGCATTATTAGCCATTTTGCATGTGTTGTTTAGAAGTTATGTTTGAATACATTTTTATTGCTTTTTTCGCATTATCTCAGGATTCTAAGACTATTATAGTCATATTGAGTAAAAAACAACTTTTTGCATTTGCAAGATTTAAAAAAGCATATGTTTCGGGTAAAACTCCCGAAGATGCATTATTTCAGGCATTATTAGCCATTTTTCATGTGTGGTGTAGGAGTTATCTTTAAATAACTGTCATATTGAGTGTTACAGTATACAGTCATATTGAGTAAAACCTCATTTTTGTATTTGCAAACCATTGAAAAACAACTGTATCTAGTAAAACTCACATGTATTCAATATCACAGGCATTTTTAGACATTTTGCACGTTTGGATTAGGAATTATGTTTGAATACATTTTTATTGCTTTTTTCGCATTATCTCAGGATTCTAAGTACATTACTGTCAAATTGAGTAACAAATCAAATTTTGTTTTTGCAAACCTTACCAAATGTTTTTTTTCTGGAAAACTCTCAAAGATGCATTTCTTCAGGCATTATTAGACATTTTGCATGTGTATTTTTGGAGTTATGTTTCAAAAACTGTCATTTTGAATGTGACCAATATGAGTTCAGTAAAATCTAATATTTGTATTTGTGATTCTTTCCAAAATACCTGATTCTGCTAAAACTCACACAAATTCAATATTAAAGGCTTTTTAAGACAAATTTCATATTTGGTTTTGGAGTTATGATTATAAACCTTTCATATTTAGTATGGCAGTTACACTGTTATATTAAATAAAAAATCTAACTTGTGTCTTTGCAAACCTTACAAAAGATCATTTTTCTAGTACAACTAACAAAAAAACATATCTCTAGGCATTATTAGCCATTTTGCATGTGTTGTTTAGAAGTTATGTTTGAATACATTTTTATTGCTTTTTTCGCATTATCTCAGGATTCTAAGACTATAATAGTCATATTGAGTAAAAAACTACTTTTTGCATTTGCAAGATTTAAAAAAGCATATGTTTTGGGTAAAACTCCCGAAGATGCATTATTTCAGGCATTATTAGCCATTTTTCATGTGTGGTGTAGGAGTTATCTTTAAATAACTGTCATATTGAGTGTTACAGTATACAGTCATATTGAGTAAAACCTCATTTTTGTATTTGCAAACCATTGAAAAACAACTGTATCTAGTAAAACTCACATGTATTCAATATCACAGGCATTTTTAGACATTTTGCACGTTTGGATTAGGAATTATGTTTGAATACATTTTTATTGCTTTTTTCGCATTATCTCAGGATTCTAAGTACATTACTGTCAAATTGAGTAACAAATCAAATTTTGTTTTTGCAAACCTTACCAAATGTTTTTTTTCTGGAAAACTCTCAAAGATGCATTTCTTCAGGCATTATTAGACATTTTGCATGTGTATTTTTGGAGTTATGTTTCAAAAACTGTCATTTTGAGTGTGACCAATATGAGTTCAGTAAAATCTAATATTTGTATTTGTGATTCTTTCCAAAATACCTGATTCTGCTAAAACTCACATAAATTCAATATTAAAGGCTTTTTAAGACAAATTTCATATTTGGTTTTGGAGTTATGATTATAAACCTTTCATATTTAGTATGACAGTTACACTGTTATATTGAATAAAAAAACTAACTTGTGTCTTTGCAAACCTTACAAAAGATAATTTTTCTAGTACAACTAACCAAAATACATATCTCTAGGCATTATTAGCCATTTTGCATGTGTTGTTTAGAAGTTATGTTTGAATACATTTTTATTGCTTTTTTCGCATTATCTCAGGATTCTAAGACTATAATAGTCATATTGAGTAAAAAACTACTTTTTGCATTTGCAAGATTTAAAAAAGCATATGTTTCGAGTAAAACTCCCAAAGATGCATTATTTCAGGCATTATTAGCCATTTTTCATGTGTGGTGTAGGAGTTATGTTTGAATAACTGTCATATTGAGTCTTACAGTAAACAGTTATATTGAGTAAAACCTCATTTTTGTATTTGCAAACCTTTGAAAAACAACTGTATCTAGTAAAACTCACATGTATTCAATATCACAGGCATTTTTAGACATTTTGCACGTTTGGATTAGGAATTAAGTTTCAATACATTTTTATTGCTTTTTTCGCATTATCTCAGGATTCTAAGTACATTACTGTCAAATTGAGTAACAAATCAAATTTTGTTTTTGCTAACCTTACCAGATGTTTTTTTTTTCAGGAGAACTCTCGAAGATATATTTCTTCAGGCATTATTAGACATTTTGCATGTGTATTTTTGGAGTTATGTTTCAAAAACTGTCATTTTGAGTGTTACCAATATGAGGCCAGTAAAACATAATATTTGTATTTGTGATTCTTTCCAAAATACCTGATTCTGCTAAAACTTACATAAATTCAATATTAAAGGGTTTTTAAGACAAATGTCATATTTGGTTTTGGAGTTATGATTATAAACCTTTCATATTTAGTATGACAGTTACACTGTTATATTGAATAAAAAAACTAACTTGTGTCTTTGCAAACCTTACAAAAGATAATTTTTCTAGTACAACTAACCAAAATACATATCTCTAGGCATTATTAGCCATTTTGCATGTGTTGTTTAGAAGTTATGTTTGAATACATTTTTATTGCTTTTTTCGCATTATCTCAGGATTCTAAGACTATAATAGTCATATTGAGTAAAAAACTACTTTTTGAATTTGTAAGATTTAAAAAAGCATATATTTCGAGTAAAACTCCCAAAGATGCATTATTTCAGGCATTATTAGCCATTTTTCATGTGTGGTGTAGGAGTTATGTTTGAATAACTGTCATATTGAGTCTTACAGTAAACAGTTATATTGAGTAAAACCTCATTTTTGTATTTGCAAACCTTTGAAAAACAACTGTATCTAGTAAAACTCACATGTATTCAATATCACAGGCATTTTTAGACATTTTGCACGTTTGGATTAGGAATTAAGTTTCAATACATTTTTATTGCTTTTTTCGCATTATCTCAGGATTCTAAGTACATGACTGTCAAATTGAGTAACAAATCAAATTTTGTTTTTGCAAACCTTACCAAATGTTTTTTTTTTTCAGGAAAACTCTCGAAGATGCATTTCTTCAGGCATTATTAGACATTATGCATGTGTATTTTTGGAGTTATGTTTCAAAAACTGTCATTTTGAGTGTGACCAATATGAGGCCAGTAAAATCTAATATTTGTATTTGTGATTCTTTCCAAAATACCTGATTCTGCTAAAACTCACATAAATTCAATATTAAAGGCTTTTTAAGACAAATTTCATATTTGGTTTTGGAGTTATGATTATAAACCTTTCATATTTAGTATGACAGTTACACTGTTATATTGAAAAAAATATATATAACTTGTGTCTTTGCAAACCTTACAAAAGATCATTTTTCTAGTACAACTAACCAAAATACATATCCTAGGCATTATTAGCCATTTTGCATTTGTTGTTTAGAAGTTATGTTTGAATACCTTTTTATTGATTTTTTCACATTATCTCAGGATTCTAAGACTATTATAGTCATATTGAGTAAAAAACTACTTTTTGCATTTGCAAGATTTAAAAAAGCATATGTTTCAAGTAAAACTCCCAAAGATGCATTATTTCAGGCATTATTAGCTATTTTTCATGTGTGGTGTAGGAGTTATGTTTAAATAACTGTCATATTGAGTTTTTACAGTATACAGTCATATTGAGTAATTTGTATTTGCAAACCATAGAAAAACAACTGTATCTAGTAAAACTCACATGTATTCAATATCACAGGCATTTTTAGACATTTTGCACGTTTGGATTAGGAATTAAGTTTGAATACATTTTTATTGCTTTTTTCGCATTATCTCAGGATTCTAAGTACATTACTGTCAAATTGAGTAACAAATCAAATTTTGTTTTTGCTAACCTTACCGGATGTTTTTTTTTTCAGGAGAACTCTCGAAGATATATTTCTTCAGGCATTATTAGACATTTTGCATGTGTATTTTTGGAGTTATGTTTCAAAAACTGTCATTTTGAGTGTGACCAATATGAGGCCAGTAAAACCTAATATTTGTATTTGTGATTCTTTCCAAAATACCCGATTCTGCAAAAACTTACATAAATTCAATATTAAAGGCTTTTTAAGACAAATGTCATATTTGGTTTTGGAGTTATGATTATAAACCTTTCATATTTAGTATGACAGTTACACTGTTATATTGAATAAAAAAACTAACTTGTGTCTTTGCAAACCTTACAAAAGATCATTTTTCTAGTACAACTAACCGAAATACATATCTCTAGGCATTATTAGCCATTTTGCATGTGTTGTTTAGAAGTTATGTTTGAATACATTTTTATTGCTTTTTTCGCATTATCTCAGGATTCTAAGACTATAATAGTCATATTGAGTAAAAAACTACTTTTTGCATTTGCAAGATTTAAAAAAGCATATGTTTCGAGTAAAACTCCCAAAGATGCATTATTTCAGGCATTATTAGCCATTTTTCATGTGTGGTGTAGGAGTTATGTTTGAATAACTGTCATATTGAGTCTTACAGTAAACAGTTATATTGAGTAAAACATCATTTTTGTATTTGCAAACCATTGAAAAACAACTGTATCTAGTAAAACTCACATGTATTCAATATCACAGGCATTTTTAGACATTTTGCACGTTTGGATTATGAATTATGTTTGAATACATTGTTATTGCTTTTTTCGCATTATCTCAGGATTCTAAGTACATTACTGTCAAATTGAGTAACAAATCAAATTTTGTTTTTGCAAACCTTACCAAATGTTTTTTTTTTCAGGAAAACTCTCGAAGATGCATTTCTTCAGGCATTATTAGACATTTTGCATGTGTATTTTTGGAGTTATGTTTCAAAAACTGTCATTTTGAGTGTGACCAATATGAGTTCAGTAAAATCTAATATTTGTATTTGTGATTCTTTCCATAATACCTTATTCTGCTAAAACTTACATAAATTCAATATTAAATGCTTTTTAGGGCAGATTTCATATTTGGTTTTGGAGTTATGATTATAAACCTTTCATATTTAGTATGACAGTAACACTGTTATATTGAATAAAAAAACTAACTTGTGTCTTTGCAAACCTTACAAAAGATAATTTTTCTAGTACAACTAACAAAAAAACATATCTCTAGGCATTATTAGCCATTTTGCATGTGTTGTTTAGAAGTTATGTTTGAATACATTTTTATTGCTTTTTTCGCATTATCTCAGGATTCTAAGACTATTATAGTCATATTGAGTAAAAAACAACTTTTTGCATTTGCAAGATTTAAAAAAGCATATGTTTCGGGTAAAACTCCCGAAGATGCATTATTTCAGGCATTATTAGCCATTTTTCATGTGTTGTGTAGGAGTTATGTTTAAATAACTGTCATATTGAGTGTTACAGTATACAGTCATATTGAGTAAAACCTCATTTTTGTATTTGCAAACCATTGAAAAACAACTGTATCTAGTAAAACTCACATGTATTCAATATCACAGGCATTTTTGGACATTTTGCACCTTTGGATTAGGAATTATGTTTGAATACATTTTTATTGCTTTTTTCGCATTATCTCAGGATTCTAAGTACATTACTGTCAAATTGAGTAACAAATCAAATTTTGTTTTTGCAAACCTTACCAAATGTTTTTTTTCTGGAAAACTCTCAAAGATGCATTTCTTCAGGCATTATTAGACATTTTGCATGTGTATTTTTGGAGTTATGTTTCAAAAACTGTCATTTTGAGTGTGACCGATATGAGGCCAGTAAAATCTAATATTTGTATTTGTGATTCTTTCCAAAATACCTGATTCTGCTAAAACTCACATAAATTCAATATTAAAGGCTTTTTAAGACAAATTTCATATTTGGTTTTGGAGTTATGATTATAAACCTTTCATATTTAGTATGAGAGTTACACTGTTATATTGAAAAAAATATATATAACTTGTGTCTTTGCAAACCTTACAAAAGATCATTTTTCTAGTACAACTAACCAAAATACATATCTCTAGGCATTATTAGCCATTTTGCATTTGTTGTTTAGAAGTTATGTTTGAATACCTTTTTATTGATTTTTTCACATTATCTCAGGATTCTAAGACTATTATAGTCATATTGAGTAAAAAACTACTTTTTGCATTTGCAAGATTTAAAAAAGCATATGTTTCAAGTAAAACTCCCAAAGATGCATTATTTCAGGCATTATTAGCTATTTTTCATGTGTGGTGTAGGAGTTATGTTTAAATAACTGTCATATTGAGTGTTACAGTATACAGTCATATTGAGTAATTTGTATTTGCAAACCATAGAAAAACAACTGTATCTAGTAAAACTCACATGTATTCAATATCACAGGCATTTTTAGACATTTTGCACGTTTGGATTAGGAATTAAGTTTGAATACATTTTTATTGCTTTTTTCGCATTATCTCAGGATTCTAAGTACATTACTGTCAAATTGAGTAACAAATCAAATTTTGTTTTTGCTAACCTTACCAGATGTTTTTTTTTTTTCAGGAGAACTCTCGAAGATATATTTCTTCAGGCATTATTAGACATTTTGCATGTGTATTTTTGGAGTTATGTTTCAAAAACTGTCATTTTGAGTGTGACCAATATGAGGCCAGTAAAACCTAATATTTGTATTTGTGATTCTTTCCAAAATACCTGATTCTGCAAAAACTTACATAAATTCAATATTAAAGGCTTTTTAAGACAAATGTCATATTTGGTTTTGGAGTTATGATTATAAACCTTTCATATTTAGTATGACAGTTACACTGTTATATTGAATAAAAAAACTAACTTGTGTCTTTGCAAACCTTACAAAAGATAATTTTTCTAGTACAACTAACCAAAATACATATCTCTAGGCATTATTAGCCATTTTGCATGTGTTGTTTAGAAGTTATGTTTGAATACATTTTTATTGCTTTTTTCGCATTATCTCAGGATTCTAAGACTATAATAGTCATATTGAGTAAAAAACTACTTTTTGCATTTGCAAGATTTAAAAAAGCATATGTTTCGAGTAAAACTCCCAAAGATGCATTATTTCAGGCATTATTAGCCATTTTTCATGTGTGGTGTAGGAGTTATGTTTGAATAACTGTCATATTGAGTCTTACAGTAAACAGTTATATTGAGTAAAACATCATTTTTGTATTTGCAAACCATTGAAAAACAACTGTATCTAGTAAAACTCACATGTATTCAATATCACAGGCATTTTTAGACATTTTGCACGTTTGGATTATGAATTATGTTTGAATACATTGTTATTGCTTTTTTCGCATTATCTCAGGATTCTAAGTACATTACTGTCAAATTGAGTAACAAATCAAATTTTGTTTTTGCAAACCTTACCAAATGTTTTTTTTTTCAGGAAAACTCTCGAAGATGCATTTCTTCAGGCATTATTAGACATTTTGCATGTGTATTTTTGGAGTTATGTTTCAAAAACTGTCATTTTGAGTGTGACCAATATGAGTTCAGTAAAATCTAATATTTGTATTTGTGATTCTTTCCATAATACCTTATTCTGCTAAAACTTACATAAATTCAATATTAAAGGCTTTTTAAGACAGATTTCATATTTGGTTTTGGAGTTATGATTATAAACCTTTCATATTTAGTATGACAGTAACACTGTGATATTGAATACATGTGAGTTTTACTAGATACAGTTGTTTTTCAATGGTTTGCAAATACAAAAATGAGGTTTTACTCAATATGACTGTATACTGTAACACTCAATATGACAGTTATTTAAAGATAACTCCTACACCACACATGAAAATGGCTAATAATGCCTGAAATAATGCATCTTTGGGAGTTTTACCCGAAACATATGCTTTTTTAAATCTTGCAAATGCAAAAAGTTGTTTTTTACTCAATATGACTATAATAGTCTTAGAATCCTGAGATAATGCGAAAAAAGCAATAAAAATGTATTCAAACATAACTTCTAAACAACACATGCAAAATGGCTAATAATGCCTAGAGATATGTTTTTTTGTTAGTTGTACTAGAAATATGATCTTTTGTAAGGTTTGCAAAGACACAAGTTAGTTTTTTTATTCAATTTAACAGTGTAACTGTCATCCTAAATATGAAAGGTTTATAATCATAAGTCCAAAACCAAATATGAAATTTGTCTTAAAAATTCTTTAATATTGAATTTATGTGAGTTTTAGCCGAATCAGGTATTTTGGAAAGAATCACAAATACAAATATTAGATTTTACTGGCCTCATATTGGTCACACTCAAAATGACAGTTTTTGAAACATAACTCCAAAAATACACATGCAAAATGTCTAATAATGCCCGAAGAAAAGCATCTTCGAGAGTTTTCCAGAAAAAAAACATTTGGTAAGGTTTGCAAAAACAAAATTTGATTTGTTACTCAATTTGACAGTAATGTACTTAGAATCCTGAGATAATGCGAAAAAAGCAATAAAAATGTATTCAAACATAATTCCTAATCCAAACGTGCAAAATGTCTAAAAATGCCTGTGATATTGAATACATGTGAGTTTTACTAGATACAGTTGTTTTTCTATGGTTTGCAAATACAAAAATTAGGTTTTACTCTATATGACTGTATACTGTAACACTCTATATGACAGTTATTTAAACATAACTCCTACACCACACATGAAAAATGGCTAATAATGCCTGAACTAATGCATCTTTGGGAGTTTTATTCGAAACATGCTTTTATAAATCTTGCAAATGCAAAAAGTAGTTTTTTACTCAATATGACTATAATAGTCTTACAATCCTGAGGTAATGCGAAAAAAGCAATAAAAAGGTATTCAAACATAACTTCTAAACAACAAATGCAAAATGGCTAATAATGCCTAGAGATATGTATTTTGGTTAGTTGTACTAGTAAAATGATCTTTTGTAAGGTTTGCAAAGACACAAGTTGTTTTTTTATTCAATTTAACAGTCATCCTAAATATGAAAGGTTTATAATCATAACTCCAAAACCAAATATGAAATTTGTCTTAAAAAGCCTTTAATATTGAATTTATGTGAGTTTTAGCAGAATCAGGTATTTTGGAAAGAATCACAAATACAAATATTAGATTTTACTGGCCTCATATTGGTCACACTCAAAATGACAGTTTTTGAAACATAACTCCAAAAATACACATGCAAAATGTCTAATAATGCCTGAAGAAATGCATCTTCGAGAGTTTTCCTGAAAAAAAAAAACATTTGGTAAGGTTTGCAAAAACAAAATTTGATTTGTTACTCAATTTGACAGTAATGTTTTTAGAATCCTGAGGTAATGCGAAAAAAGCAATAAAAATGAATTCAAACATAATTCCTAATCCAAACGTGCAAAATGTCTAAAAATGCCTGTGATATTGTCTACATGTGAGTTTTACTAGATACAGTTGTTTTTCAATGGTTTGCAAATACAAAAATGAGGTTTTACTCAATATGACTGTATACTGTAACACTCTATATGACAGTTATTTAAACATAACTCCTACACCACACATGAAAAATGGCTAATAATGCCTGAAATAATGCATCTTTGGGAGTTTTACTCGAAACATATGCTTTTTTAAATCTTGCAAATGCAAAAAGTAGTTTTTTACTCAATATGACTATAATAGTCTTACAATCCTGAGATAATGCGAAAAAAGCAATAAAAATGTATTCAAACATAACTTCTAAACAACACATGCAAAATGGTTAATAATGCCTAGAGATATGTATTTTGGTTAGTTGTACTAGAAAAATGATCTTTTGTAAGGTTTGCAAAGACACAAGTTAGTTTTTTTATTCAATATAACAGTCATCCTAAATATGATAGGTTTATAATCATAACTCCAAAACCAAATATGAAATTTGTCTTAAAAAGCCTTTAATATTGAATTTATGTGAGTTTTACCAGAATCAGGTATTTTGGAAAGAATCAGAAATACAAATATTAGATTTTACTGGCCTCATATTGGTCACACTCAAAATGACAGTTTTTGAAACATAACTCCAAAAATACACATGCAAAATGTCTAATAATGCCTGAAGAAATGCATCTTCGAGAGTTTTCCAGAAAAAAAACATTTTGTAAGGTTTGCAAAAACAAAATTTGATTTGTTACTCAATTTGACAGTAATGTACTTAGAATCCTGAGATAATGCGAAAAAAGCAATAAAAATGTCAAACATAATTCCTAATCCAAACGTGCAACATGTCTAAAAATGCCTGTGATATTGAATACATGTGAGTTTTACTAGATACAGTTGTTTTTCAATGGTTTGCAAATACAAAAATGAGGTTTTACTCAATATGACTGTATACTGTAACACTCAATATGACAGTTATTTAAACATAACTCCTACACAACACATGAAAAATGGCTAATAATGCCTGAAAAAATGCATCTTTGGGAGTTTTACTCGAAACATATGCTTTTTTAAATCTTGCAAATGCAAAAAGTTGTTTTTTACTCAATATGACAATAATGTTCTTAGAATCCTGAGATAATGCAAAAAAGCAATAAAAATGTATTCAAACATAACTTCTAAACAACACATGCAAAATGGTTAATAATGCCTAGAGATATGTATTTTGGTTAGTTGTACAAAAAAAATGATCTTTTGTAAGGTTTGCAAAGACACAAGTTAGTTTTTTTATTCAATATAACAGTGTAACTGTCATACTAAATATGAAAGGTTTATAATCATAACTCCAAAATCAAATATGACATTTGTCTTAAAAAGCCTTTAATATTGAATTTATGTAAGTTTTAGCAGAATCAGGTATTTTGGAAAGAATCACAAATACAAATATTAGATCTTACTGGCCTCATATTGGTCACACTCAAAATGACAGTTTTTGAAACATAACTCCAAAAATACACACGCAAAATGTCTAATAATGCCTGAAGAAATGCATCTTCGAGAGTTTTCCTGAAAAAAAAAAACATTTGGTAAGGTTTGCAAAAACAAAATTTGATTTGTTACTCAATTTGACAGTAATGTACTTGGAATCCTGAGATAATGCGAAAAAAGCAATAAAAATGTATTCAAACATAATTCCTAATCCAAACGTGCAAAATGTCTAAAAATGCCTGTGATATTGAATACATGTGAGTTTTACTAGATACAGTTGTTTTTCAATGGTTTGCAAATACAAAAATGAGGTTTTACTCAATATGACTGTATACTGTAACACTCAATATGACATTTATTTAAACATAACTCCTACACCACACATGAAAAATGGCTAATAATGCCTGAAATAATGCATCTTTGGGAGTTTTACTCGAAACATATGATTTTTTAAATCTTGCAAATGCAAAAAGTAGTTTTTTACTCAATATGACTATAATAGTCTTAGAATCCTGAGATAATGCGAAAAAAGCAATAAAAATGTATTCAAACATAACTTCTAAACAACACATGCAAAATGGCTACTAATGCCTAGAGATATGTATTTTTGTTAGTTGTACTAGAAAAATGATCTTTTGTAAGGTTTGCAAAGACACAAATTAGTTTTTTTATTCAATATAACAGTGTAACTGTCATACTAAATATGAAAGGTTTATAATCATAACTCCAAAACCAAATATGACATTTGTCTTAAAAAGCCTTTAATATTGAATTTATGTAAGTTTTAGCAGAATCAGGTATTTTGGAAAGAATCACAAATACAAATATTAGATTTTACTGGCCTCATATTGGTCACACTCAAAATGACAGTTTTTGAAACATAACTCCAAAAATACACATGCAAAATGTCTAATAATGCCTGAAGAAATGCATCTTCGAGAGTTTTCCTGAAAAAAAAAACATTTGGTAAGGTTTGCAAAAACAAAATTTGATTTGTTACTCAATTTGACAGTAATGTACTTGGAATCCTGAGATAATGCGAAAAAAGCAACAAAAATGTATTCAAACATAATTCCTAATCCAAACGTGCAAAATGTCTAAAAATGCCTGTGATATTGAATACATGTGAGTTTTACTAGATACAGTTGTTTTTCAGTGGTTTGCAAATACAAAAATGAGGTTTTACTCAATATGACTGTATACTGTAACACTCAATATGACAGTTATTTAAACATAACTCCTACACCACACATGAAAAATGGCTAATAATGCCTAAAATAATGCATCTTTGGGAGTTTTACTCGGAACATATGCTTTTTTAAATCTTGAAAATGCAAAAAGTGTTTTTTACTCAATATGACTATAATGTTCTTAGAATCCTGAGATAATGCGAAAAAGCAATACAAAAGTTTTCAAACATAACTTCTAAACAACACATGCAAAACGGCTAATAATTCCTAGAGATATGTATCTTTGTTAGTTGTAATAGAAAAATGATATTTTGTAGGGCTCACTTGGAAAACACAATCCTATTTGTATGGTTAGTT
The DNA here is from genome assembly GCF_033978795.1 of Nerophis ophidion. Classification (NCBI taxonomy): domain Eukaryota; kingdom Metazoa; phylum Chordata; class Actinopteri; order Syngnathiformes; family Syngnathidae; genus Nerophis; species Nerophis ophidion. The sequence goes on from NW_026907032.1 coordinate 178,454, forward strand.
TACTCTAAATTTCTACTATAATTTTTCAATTTTTTTAAATAGGTTATAAATCTGTAGAATTGAAGACATTATCTGTAAATTAAAAAAACGCCTGTTATTTTAAGTAATATGCCAGTAATGACAAACTATGTATATTCCTATTTTTTTTACAGAAAAATACCAAATTATTTATACATATTATTTTCTGTTTTCTCAAATTACTTTCAATTTCATGTAAAATTACAGTAATTAACTTTAATTAAATATGTAGCTTGTTATATGAAAGTATTTGTTCATACTAACAATCTAACAGTTTTATATGTAATTTTAAGGTAAATCAAATGTTTTCAATATTTATGTGTATTTTCACATTCATGTCGAAAAATATATGTAGCCTCTTATAAAAGGTATATGCTCAAACTCTAATATGACGTACATGAAATACTGCAAGAGATTCTTAATCAACAGTCAACAGCCGTACAGATCATACTGACGGTGGCCGTACAAACAACTTTAACAATGTTACAAATATGCGCCACACTGTGGAGCCACATCAATCAAGACTGACAAACACATTTCAGGAGAACATCGTCACCGTAACACAACATTAACACAACAGAAACAATTCCTAGAATTCCATGTGTTACAATATACACCCCCACCACCTAACCCCGCCCAGCTCAACCAACGCACGGAGGGGGGCGGTGATGTTTTGGGGCACGGGGTTGGGTGGTAGCGGGATTGTAGCCCGGAAGAGTCAGCGCTGCTTGGGCTTCTGGGTATTTGTTATGTTGTTTTTATGTTTTATTACAGTGAGGATGTTTTCCTGAAATGTGTTTATCATTCTTGTTCGATGTGGGTTCACAGTGTGGTGCATATTTGTAACAGTGTTAAAGTTGTTTGTACAGCCACCGTCAGTGTGACCTGTGTGGCTGTTGACCAAGTATATTTTGCAGTCACTTTTCAAATGAACGACGAAACCGTGCTCATCACATGCCTTAATTGGCACGCTGATGATTTGATGAATGAGCATTCAATAAAACCCACCACGGTATTATGTGTCATATTCGCCCGGCCAAATTTTGAGTCAACCCTACATGAGGGTCAGTGAAACTCTCGTGGTGAAATGATAGGAATGGTAAGTATGTCGCTAGGGTGGGATAGCCATTCATGCAAGGTTAACCCACTTTGTATCAGTTTCCTGCATCCAGTGGCCCCCCGCTAAAGTCAATGAGACACCCATGATCCAACAATTCAGAAAAAATCTGTTAAACAATGGTATTTTTCTGTGGAATCGCCAGCATTGTCAATTCACTAAAGGTGGTTGATCGTAATAATTTGGAAAAACTCTTTAGAATAAAGGTATTTTTCTGCAGAACTGTTTGCATCGTCACTTTATTAAAGGTGGTTGATCTTAATAATTTAGTAAAAATCTGTAAAATTACGATATTTCACCCCAAAACGTTTCATGAAAATTTCTGTAAAAATAATATTTTTGATCATTATTTGGTTTACAATGTTTTACTTTAGTTTTATGGTTTTTGTTTGGCAGCCGTCGCTGCCAGTAAATGACCGTTTTTTTACAAAATTTATTTTTACAGTGTTTGCAAAGATAAAAGTTAGTTTTTTGTATTCAATATAACAGTAAAACTGTCATACTAAATATGAAAGGTTAATAAACATAACTCCAAAACCAAACATGAAATCTGTCTAAAAAAGCCTGTAATATTGACTTTATGTGAGTTTTACCTGAATTAGGTATTTTGGAAAGGTTCACAAATACAAAAATTTGGTTTTATTGGCCTCACATTGGTCACACTCAATAAGACAGTTTTTGAACCCTATCTCCAAAAATACACATGCAAAATTACAAAAAAATGCCTGAAGAAATGTATCTTAGTGAGTTTTACTGGATAAAAAAAACATTTTGTAAGGGTTGCAAAAACAAAAAGAAATGTTTTGTAATGTTAATGTAATTTTAAGGTAAATTATTTTTTTTTAATATTTATGTGTATTTTCACATTCAATGAGAAAAATATATGTAGCCTCTTATAAAAGGTTTATGCTCAAACTAACATTTACATTTTTTTCCCTGTAATATGACATACATGAGTGACTGCAAGACATACTTAATCAACAGTCAATAGCCTTACAGATCACACTGACGGTGGCCGTACAAACAACTTTAACAATGTTACAAATATGCGCCACATTGTGGAGCCACATCAAACAAGAATGACAAACACATTTCAGGAAAACATCTTCACCGTAACACAACATTAACACAACAGAAACAATACCCAGTATTCCATGTGTTACAATATACACCCCCACCACCTAACCCCGCCCAGCTCAACCAACGCACGGAGGGGGGCGGTGATGTTTTGGGGCGCGGGGTTGGGTGGTAGCAGGGGTGTAGCCCGGAAGAGTCAGCGCTGCATGGGCTTGTGGGTATTTGTTATGTTATGTTGTTTTTATGTTTTGTTACAGTGAGGATGTTTTCCTGAAATGTGTTTATCATTCTTGTTCGATGTGGATTCACAGTGTGGTGCATATTTGTAACAGTGTTAAAGTTGTTTGTACAGCCACCAGCAGTGTGACCTGTGTGGCTGTTGACCAAGTATGTCTTGCAGTCACTATCACATGAGTGAAAATACCGTGCACATCACACTCATCAGTAGGCATGCTAATGATTTGGTGAATGAGCGTATAAAAAGTCACCTGGCCAGACTTTGGGTCAATCCTACATGTGGGTCAGTAACATTCTCACAGTGAAATGGTAGGATCAGTAAGTATGTTGCTAGGGTGGGGTAGCCATTCATGCAAGGTGAATCCACTTTGCATCAAGTTCCTGCATCCAGTGGCCCCCCGCTAAAGTCAATGAGACACCCCTGATCCTAACTATTCAGAAAAAATCTGTAAAACAATGGTATTTTTCTGAGGAACCGCCAGCATTGTCACTTCACTAAAGGTGGTTGATCGTAATAATTTGGAAAAACTCTTTAGAATAAAGGTATTTTTCTGCAGAACTGTTTGCATCGTCACTTTATTAAAGGTGGTTGATCTTAATAATTTAGTAAAAATCTGTAAAATTATGATATTTCACCCCAAAACGTTTCATGAAAATATCTGTAAATATAATATTTTTGATCATTATTTGGTTTACAATGTTTTACTTTAGTTTTATGGTTTTTGTTTGGCAGCCGTAGCTGCCAGTAAATGACCGTTTTTTTTACAAAATTGATTTCTACAGTGTTTGCAAAGATAAAAGTTAGTTTTTTTTATTCAATATAACAGTAAAACTGTCATACTAAATATAAAAGGTTAATAAACATAACTCCAAAACCAAACATGAAATCTGTCTAAAAAAGCCCGTAATGTTGACTTTATGTGAGTTTTACCTGAATTAAGTATTTTGGAAAGGTTCACAAATACAAAAATTTTGTTTTACTTGCCTCACATTGGTCACACTCAATAAGACAGTTTTTGAACCCTATCTCCAAAAATACACATGCAAAATTACAAAAAAATGCCTGAAGAAATGTATCTTTGTGAGTTTTACTGGATAAAAAAACATTTTGTAAGGGTTGCAAAAACAAAAATAAATATTTTACCCAATTTGACAGTAATGTACTTAAAATCCTGAGATAATGCAAAAAGAGCAATAAAAATGTATTCCAACATAATTCCTAATCCAAACGTGCAAAATGTCTAAAAATGCCTGTGATATTGAATCCATGTGAGTTTTACTAGATAGAGTTGATTTTCTATGGTTTGCAAAATCAAAAATTAGGTTTTACTCAATATGACTGTATACTGTAACACTCAATATGACAGTTATTTAAACATAACTCCTACACCACACATGGCTAATAATGCCTGAAATAATGCATCTTTGGGAGTTTTACTCGAAACGATTGCTTTTTTAAATCTTTGCAATGCAAAAAATTGTTGTTTTATTCAATATGACAATAATGTTCTTGGAATCCTGAGATAATGCGAAAAAAGCAATAAAAATGTATCCAAACATAACTTCTAAACAACACATGCAAAATGGCTAATGATAGCTAGAGATATGTTTTTTTGTTAGTTGTACTAGAAAAATGATCTTTTGTAAGGTTTGCAAAGACACAAGTTAGTTTTTTTATTCAATATAACAGTGTAACTGTCATACTAAATATGAAAGGTTTATAATAACTCCAAAAACAAATATGACATTTGTCTTAAAAATCCTTTAATATTGAATTTATGTAAGTTTTAGCAGAATCAGGTATTTTGGAAAGAATCACAAATACAAATATTAGATTTTACTGGCCTCATATTGGTCACACTCAAAATGACAGTTTTTGAAACATAACTCCAAAAATACACATGCAAAATGTCTAATAATGCCTGAAGAAATGCATCTTCGAGAGTTTTCCTGAAAAAAAAAACCATCTGGTAAGGTTTGCAAAAACAAAATTTGATTTGTTACTCAATTTGACAGTAATGTAATATTAAAGGCTTTTTAAGACAAATTTCATATTTGGTTTTGGAGTTATGATTATAAACCTTTCATATTTAGTATGACAGTTACACAGTTATATTGAATAAAAAAACTAACTTGTGTCATTGCAAACCTTACAAAAGATCATTTTCTAGTACAACTAACAAAAAAAACATATCTCTAGGCATTATTAGCCATTTTGCATGTGTTGTTTAGAAGTTATGTTTGAATACATTTTTATTGCTTTTTTCGCATTATCTCAGGATTGTAAGACTATTATAGTAATATTGAGTAAAAAACTACTTTTTGTATTTGCAAGATTTAAAAAAGCATATGTTTCAAGTAAAACTCCCAAAGATGCATTATTTCAGGCATTATTAGCCATTTTTCATGTTCGGTGTAGGAGTTATGTTTAAATAACTGTCATATTGAGTGTTACAGTATACAGTCATATTGAGTAAAACCTCATTTTTGTATTAGCAAACCATTGAAAAACAACTGTATTTTGTAAAACTCACATGTATTCAATATCACAGGTATTTTCTGACATTTTGCACGTTTGGATTAGGAATTATTTTTGAATACATTTTTATTGCTTTTTTCGCATTATCTCAGGTTTCTAAGTACATTACTGTCAAATTGAGTAACAAATCAAATTTTGTTTTTGCAAACCTTACCAGATGTTTTTTTTTTCCAGGAAAACTCTCGAAGATATATTTCTTCAGGCATTATTAGACATTTTGCATGTGTATTTTTGGAGTTATGTTTCAAAAACTGTCATTTTGAGTGTGACCAATATGAGGCCAGTAAAATCTAATATTTGTATTTGTGATTCTTTCCAAAATACCTGATTCTGCTAAAACTTACATAAATTCAATATTAAAGGCTTTTTAAGACAAATGTCATATTTTGTTTTGGAGTTATGATTATAAACCTTTCATATTTAGTATGACAGTTACACTGTTAAATTGAATAAAAAAACTAACTTGTGTCTTTGCAAACCTTACAAAAGATCATTTTTCTAGTACAACTAACCAAAATACATATCTCTAGGCATTATTAGCCATTTTGCATTTGTTGTTTAGAAGTTATGTTTGAATACCTTTTTATTGCTTTTTTCACATTATCTCAGGATTCTAATACTATTATAGTCATATTGAGTAAAACACTTCTTTTTGCATTTGCAAGGTTTAAAAAAGCATATGTTTCAAGTAAAACTCCCAAAGATGCATTATTTCAGGCATTATTAGCGATTTTTCATGTGTGGTGTAGGAGTTATGTTTAAATAACTGTTATATTGAGTGTTACAGTATACAGTTATACTGAGTAAAACCTCATTTTTGTATTTGAAAACCATTGAAAACCAACTGTATCTAGTAAAACTCACATGTATTCAATATCACAGGCATTTTTAGAAATTTTGCACGTTTGGATTAGGAATTATGTTTGAATACATTTTTATTGCTTTTTTCGCATTATCTCAGGATTCTAAATCATAACTCCAAAACCAAATATGACATTTGTCTTAAAAAGCCTTTAATATTGAATTTATGTAAGTTTTTTCAGAATCAGGTATTTTGGAAAGAATCACAAATACAAATATTAGGTTTTACTGGCCTCATATTGGTCACACTCAAAATGACAGTTTTTGAAACATAACTCCAAAAATACACATGCAAAATGTCTAATAATGCCTGAAGAAATATATCTTCGAGAGTTTTCCTGAAAAAAAAAAACATCTGGTAAGGTTTGCAAAAACAAAAGTTGATTTGTTACTCAATTTGACAGTAATGTACTTAGAATCCTGAGGTAATGCGAAAAAAGCAAACATAATTCCTAATCCAAACGTGCAAAATGTCTAAAAATGCCTGTGATATTGAATACATGTGAGTTTTACTAGATACAGTTGTTTTTCAATGGTTTGCAAATACAAAAATTAGGTTTTACTCAATATGACTGTATACTGTAACACTCAATATGACAGTTATTTAAACATAACTCCTACACCACACATGAAAAATGGCTAATAATGCCTGAAATAATGCATCTTTGGGAGTTTTACTCGAAACAAATGCTTTTTTAAATCTTGCAAATGCAAAAAGTAGTTTTTTACTCAATATGACTATAATGTTCTTAGAATCCTGAGATAATGCGAAAAAAGCAATACAAATGTATTCAAACATAACTTCTAAACAACACATGCAAAATGGCTAATAATGCCTAGATATATGTTTTTTTGTTAGTTGTACTAGAAAAATGATCTTTTGTAAGGTTTGCAAAGACAAAAGTTAGTTTTTTTATTCAATATAACAGTTTAACTGTCATACTAAATATGAAAGGTTTATAATCATAACTCCAAAACCAAATATGACATTTGTCTTAAAAAGCCTTTATTATTGAATTTATGTAAGTTTTTTCAGAATCAGGTATTTTGGAGAGAATCAAAAATACAAATATTAGGTTTTACTGGCCTCATATTGGTCACACTCAAAATGACAGTTTTTGAAACATAACTCCAAAAATACACATGCAAAATGTCTAATAATGCCTGAAGAAATATATCTTCGAGAGTTTTCCTGAAAAAAAAACATCTGGTAAGGTTTGCAAAAACAAAATTTGATTTGTTACTCAATTTGACAGTAATGTACTTAGAATCCTGAGGTAATGCGAAAAAAGCAATACAAATGTATTCAAACATAATTCCTAATCCAAACGTGCAAAATGTCTAAAAATGCCTGTGATATTGAATACATGTGAGTTTTACTAGATACAGTTGTTTTTCAATGGTTTGCAAATACAAAAATGAGGTTTAACTCAATATGACTGTATACTGTAACACTCAATATGACAGTTATTTAAACATAACTCCTACACCACACATGAAAAATGGCTAATAATGCCTGAAATAATGCATCTTTGGGAGTTTTACTCGAAACAAATGCTTTTTTAAATCTTGCAAATGCAAAAAGTAGTTTTTTACTCAATATGACTATAATAGTCTTAGAATCCTGAGATAATGCGAAAAAAGATATAAAAATGTATTCAAACATAACTTCTAAACAACACATGCAAAATGGCTAATAATGCCTAGAGATATGTTTTTTTGTTAGTTGTACTAGAAAAATTATCTTTTGTAAGGTTTGCAAAGACAAAAGTTAGTTTTTTTATTCAATATAACAGTGTAACTGTCATACTAAATATGAAAGGTTTATAATCATAACTCCAAAACCAAATATGAAATCTGTCTTAAAAAGCCTTTAATATTACATTACTGTCAAATTGAGTAACAAATCAAATTTTGTTTTTGCAAACCTTACCAGATGGTTTTTTTTTTCAGGAAAACTCTCGAAGATGCATTTCTTCAGGCATTATTAGACATTTTGCATGTGTATTTTTGGAGTTATGTTTCAAAAACTGTCATTTTGAGTGTGACCAATATGAGGCCAGTAAAATCTAATATTTGTATTTGTGATTCTTTCCAAAATACCTGATTCTGCTAAAACTTACATAAATTCAATATTAAAGGATTTTTAAGACAAATGTCATATTTGTTTTTGGAGTTATTATAAACCTTTCATATTTAGTATGACAGTTACACTGTTATATTGAATAAAAAAACTAACTTGTGTCTTTGCAAACCTTACAAAAGATCATTTTTCTAGTACAACTAACAAAAAAACATATCTCTAGCTATCATTAGCCATTTTGCATGTGTTGTTTAGAAGTTATGTTTGGATACATTTTTATTGCTTTTTTCGCATTATCTCAGGATTCCAAGAACATTATTGTCATATTGAATAAAACAACAATTTTTTGCATTGCAAAGATTTAAAAAAGCAATCGTTTCGAGTAAAACTCCCAAAGATGCATTATTTCAGGCATTATTAGCCATGTGTGGTGTAGGAGTTATGTTTAAATAACTGTCATATTGAGTGTTACAGTGTACAGTCATATTGAGTAAAACCTAATTTTTGATTTTGCAAACCATAGAAAATCAACTCTATCTAGTAAAACTCACATGGATTCAATATCACAGGCATTTTTAGACATTTTGCACGTTTGGATTAGGAATTATGTTGGAATACATTTTTATTGCTCTTTTTGCATTATCTCAGGATTTTAAGTACATTACTGTCAAATTGGGTAAAATATTTATTTTTGTTTTTGCAACCCTTACAAAATGTTTTTTTATCCAGTAAAACTCACAAAGATACATTTCTTCAGGCATTTTTTTGTAATTTTGCATGTGTATTTTTGGAGATAGGGTTCAAAAACTGTCTTATTGAGTGTGACCAATGTGAGGCAAGTAAAACAAAATTTTTGTATTTGTGAACCTTTCCAAAATACTTAATTCAGGTAAAACTCACATAAAGTCAACATTACGGGCTTTTTTAGACAGATTTCATGTTTGGTGTAGGAGTTATGTTTATTAACCTTTCATATTGAGTATGACAGTTTTACTGTTATATTGAATAAAAAAAACTAACTTTTACCTTTGCAAACACTGTAGAAATCAATTTTGTAAAAAAACGGTCATTTACTGGCAGCTATGGCTGCCAAACAAAAACCATAAAACTAAAGTAAAACATTGTAAACCAAATAATGATCAAAAATATTATATTTACAGATATTTTCATGAAACATTTTTGGGTGAAATATCATAATTTTACAGATTTTTACTAAATTATTAAGATCAACCACCTTTAATAAAGTGACGATGCAAACAGTTCTGCAGAAAAATACCTTTATTCTAAAGAGTTTTTCCAAATTATTACGATCAACCACCTTTAGTGAAGTGACAATGCTGGCGGTTCCTCAGAAAAATACCATTGTTTTACAGATTTTTTCTGAATAGTTAGGATCAGGGGTGTCTCATTGACTTTAGTTGGGGGCCACTGGATGCAGGAACTTGATGCAAAGTGGATTCACCTTGCATGAATGGCTACCCCACACTAGCAACATACTTACTGATCCTACCATTTCACTGTGAGAATTTTACTGACCCTCATGTAGGATTGACCCAAAGTCTGGCAGGGTGACTTTTTATACGCTCATTCACCAAATCATTAGCATGCCTACTGATGAGTGTGATGTGCACGGTATTGTCATGCATGTGATAGTGACTGCAAGACATACTTGGTCAACAGCCACACAGGTCACACTGCTGGTGGCTGTACAAACAACTTTAACACTGTTACAAATATGCACCACACTGTGAATCCACATCGAACAAGAATGATAAACACATTTCAGGAAAACATCCTCACTGTAACAAAACATAAAAACAACATAACATAACAAATACCCACAAGCCCATGCAGCGCTGACTCTTCCGGGCTACACCCCTGCTACCACCCAACCCCGCGCCCCAAAACATCACCGCCCCCCTCCGTGCGTTGGTTGAGCTGGGCGGGGTTAGGTGGTGGGGGTGTACATTGTAACACATGGAATACTGGGTATTGTTTCTGTTGTGTTAATGTTGTGTTAAGGTGAAGATGTTTTCCTGAAATGTGTTTGTCATTCTTGTTTGATGTGGATTCCACAATGTGGCGCATATTTGTAACATTGTTAAAGTTGTTTGTACGGCCACCGTCAGTGTGATCTGTAAGGCTATTGACTGTTGATTAAGTATGTCTTGCAGTCACTCATGCATGTCATATTACAGGGAAAAAAATGTAAATGTTAGTTTGAGTATAAACCTTTTATAAGAGGCTACATATATTTTTCTCATTGAATGTGAAAATACACATGAATATTAAAAAAAAATAATTTACCTTAAAGTTACATTAACATTACAAAACATTTCTTTTTGTTTTTGCAACCCTTACAAAATGTTTTTTTTAATCCAGTAAAACTCACAAAGATACATTTCTTCAGGCATTTTTTTGTAATTTTGCATGTGTATTTTTGGAGAGAGGGTTCAAAAACTGTCTTATTGAGTGTGACCAATGTGAGGCCAGTAAAACCACATTTTTGTATTTGTGAACCTTTCCAAAATACCTAATTCAGGTAAAACTCACATAAAGTCAATATTACAGGCTTTTTTAGACAGATTTCATGTTTGGTTTTGGAGTTATGTTTATTAACCTTTCATATTTAGTATGACAGTTTTACTGTTATATTGAATACAAAAAACTAACTTTTATCTTTGCAAACACTGTAAAAATAAATTTTGTAAAAAAACGGTCATTTACTGGCAGCGACGGCTGCCAAACAAAAACCATAAAACTAAAGTAAAACATTGTAAACCAAATAATGATCAAAAATATTATTTTTACAGAAATTTTCATGAAACGTTTTGGGGTGAAATATCGTAATTTTACAGATTTTTACTAAATTATTAAGATCAACCACCTTTAATAAAGTGACGATGCAAACAGTTCTGCAGAAAAATACCTTTATTCTAAAGAGTTTTTCCAAATTATTACGATCAACCACCTTTAGTGAATTGACAATGCTGGCGATTCCACAGAAAAATACCATTGTTTAACAGATTTTTTCTGAATTGTTGGATCATGGGTGTCTCATTGACTTTAGCGGGGGGCCACTGGATGCAGGAAACTGATACAAAGTGGGTTAACATTGCATGAATGGCTATCCCACCCTAGCGACATACTTACCATTCCTATCATTTCACCACGAGAGTTTCACTGACCCTCATGTAGGGTTGACTCAAAATTTGGCCGGGCGAATATGACACATAATACCGTGGTGGGTTTTATTGAATGCTCATTCATCAAATCATCAGCGTGCCAATTGAGGCATGTGATGAGCACGGTTTCGTCGTTCATTTGAAAAGTGACTGCAAAATATACTTGGTCAACAGCCACACAGGTCACACTGACGGTGGCTGTACAAACAACTTTAACACTGTTACAAATATGCACCACACTGTGAACCCACATCGAACAAGAATGATAAACACATTTCAGGAAAACATCCTCACTGTAATAAAACATAAAAACAACATAACAAATACCCAGAAGCCCAAGCAGCGCTGACTCTTCCGGGCTACAATCCCGCTACCACCCAACCCCGTGCCCCAAAACATCACCGCCCCCCTCCGTGCGTTGGTTGAGCTGGGCGGGGTTAGGTGGTGGGGGTGTATATTGTAGCACATGGAATTCTAGGAATTGTTTCTGTTGTGTTAATGTTGTGTTACGGTGACGATGTTCTCCTGAAATGTGTTTGTCAGTCTTGATTGATGTGGCTCCACAGTGTGGCGCATATTTGTAACATTGTTAAAGTTGTTTGTACGGCCACCGTCAGTATGATCTGTACGGCTGTTGACTGTTGATTAAGAATCTCTTGCAGTATTTCATGTACGTCATATTAGAGTTTGAGCATATACCTTTTATAAGAGGCTACATATATTTTTCGACATGAATGTGAAAATACACATAAATATTGAAAACATTTGATTTACCTTAAAATTACGTATAAAACTGTTAGATTGTTAGTATGAACAAATACTTTCATATAACAAGCTACATATTTAATTAAAGTTAATTACTGTAATTTTACATGAAATTGAAAGTAATTTGAGAAAACAGAAAATAATATGTATAAATAATTTGGTATTTTTCTGTAAAAAAAATAGGAATATACATAGTTTGTCATTACTGGCATATTACTTAAAATAACAGGCGTTTTTTTAATTTACAGATAATGTCTTCAATTCTACAGATTTATAACCTATTTAAAAAAATTGAAAAATTATAGTAGAAATTTAGAGTAAACTAACCATACAAATAGGATTGTGTTTTCCAAGTGAGCCCTACAAAATATCATTTTTCTATTACAACTAACAAAGATACATATCTCTAGGAATTATTAGCCGTTTTGCATGTGTTGTTTAAAAGTTATGTTTGAAAACTTTTGTATTGCTTTTTCGCATTATCTCAGGATTCTAAGAACATTATAGTCATATTGAGTAAAAAACACTTTTTGCATTTTCAAGATTTAAAAAAGCATATGTTCCGAGTAAAACTCCCAAAGATGCATTATTTTAGGCATTATTAGCCATTTTTCATGTGTGGTGTAGGAGTTATGTTTAAATAACTGTCATATTGAGTGTTACAGTATACAGTCATATTGAGTAAAACCTCATTTTTGTATTTGCAAACCACTGAAAAACAACTGTATCTAGTAAAACTCACATGTATTCAATATTACAGGCACTTTTAGACATTTTGCACGTTTGGATTAGGAATTATGTTTGAATACATTTTTGTTGCTTTTTTCGCATTATCTCAGGATTCCAAGTACATTACTGTCAAATTGAGTAACAAATCAAATTTTGTTTTTGCAAACCTTACCAAATGTTTTTTTTTTCAGGAAAACTCTCGAAGATGCATTTCTTCAGGCATTATTAGACATTTTGCATGTGTATTTTTGGAGTTATGTTTCAAAAACTGTCATTTTGAGTGTGACCAATATGAGGCCAGTAAAATCTAATATTTGTATTTGTGATTCTTTCCAAAATACCTGATTCTGCTAAAACTTACATAAATTCAATATTAAAGGCTTTTTAAGACAAATGTCATATTTGGTTTTGGAGTTATGATTATAAACCTTTCATGAGGACGGCGTGGCGCAGTGGAAGAGTGGTCGTGCGCCACCCGAGGGTCCCGGGCTCAAATCCCACCTAGTACCAACCTCGTCACGTCCGTTGTGTTTTGAGCTAGACACTTCACCCTTGCTCCTGATGGGTGCTGGTTGGCGCCTTGCATGGCAGCTCCCTCCATCAGTGTGTGAATTTGTGTGTGAATGGGTAAATGTGGAAGTTGTGTCAAAGCGCTTTGAGTACCTTGAAGGTAGAAAAGCGCTATACAAGTACAACACATTTATTTATCATTTATATTTAGTATGACAGTTACATTGTTATATTGAAAAAAAAAACTAACTTGTGTCTTTGCAAACCTTACAAAATATAATTGTTCTAGTACAACTAACCAAAATACATATCTCTAGGCATTATTAGCCATTTTGCATTTGTTGTCTAGAAGTTATGTTTGAATACATTTTTATTGCTTTTTTCGCATTATCTCAGGATTCTAAGACTATTATAGTCATATTGAGTAAAAAACTACTTTTTGCATTTGCAAGATTTAAAAAAGCATATGTTTCGAGTAAAACTCCCAAAGATGCATTATTTCAGGCATTATTAGCCATTTTTCATGTGTGGTGTAGGAGTTATGTTTAAATAACTGTCATATTGAGTGTTACAGTATACAGTCATATTGAGTAAAACCTAATTTTTGATTTTGCAAACCATAGAAAATCAACTGTATCTAGTAAAACTCACATGGATTCAATATCACAGGCATTTTTAGACATTTTGCACGTTTGGATTAGGAATTATGTTGGAATACATTTTTATTGCTCTTTTTGCATTATCTCAGGATTTTAAGTACATTACTGTCAAATTGGGTAAAATATTTATTTTTGTTTTTGCAACCCTTACAAAATGTTTTTTTATCCAGTAAAACTCACAAAGATACATTTCTTCAGGCATTTTTTTGTAATTTTGCAAGTGTATTTTTGGAGATAGGGTTCAAAAACTGTCTTATTGAGTGTGACCAATGTGAGGCAAGTAAAACAAAATTTTTGTATTTGTGAACCTTTCCAAAATACTTAATTCAGGTAAAACTCACATAAAGTCAACATTACGGGCTTTTTTAGACAGATTTCATGTTTGGTTTTGGAGTTATGTTTATTAACCTTTCATATTGAGTATGACAGTTTTACTGTTATATTGAATAAAAAAAACTAACTTTTACCTTTGCAAACACTGTAGAAATCAATTTTGTAAAAAAAACGGTCATTTACTGGCAGCTACGGCTGCCAAACAAAAACCATAAAACTAAAGTAAAACATTGTAAACCAAATAATGATCAAAAATATTATATTTACAGATATTTTCATGAAACATTTTTGGGTGAAATATCATAATTTTACAGATTTTTACTAAATTATTAAGATCAACCACCTTTAATAAAGTGACGATGCAAACAGTTCTGCAGAAAAATACCTTTATTCTAAAGAGTTTTTCCAAATTATTACGATCAACCACCTTTAGTGAAGTGACAATGCTGGCGGTTCCTCAGAAAAATACCATTGTTTTACAGATTTTTTCTGAATAGTTAGGATCAGGGGTGTCTCATTGACTTTAGTTGGGGGCCACTGGATGCAGGAACTTGATGCAAAGTGGATTCACCTTGCATGAATGGCTACCCCACACTAGCAACATACTTACTGATCCTACCATTTCACTGTGAGAATTTTACTGACCCTCATGTAGGATTGACCCAAAGTCTGGCAGGGTGACTTTTTATACGCTCATTCACCAAATCATTAGCATGCCTACTGATGAGTGTGATGTGCACGGTATTGTCATGCATGTGATAGTGACTGCAAGACATACTTGGTCAACAGCCACACAGGTCACACTGCTGGTGGCTGTACAAACAACTTTAACACTGTTACAAATATGCACCACACTGTGAATCCACATCGAACAAGAATGATAAACACATTTCAGGAAAACATCCTCACTGTAACAAAACATAAAAACAACATAACATAACAAATACCCACAAGCCCATGCAGCGCTGACTCTTCCGGGCTACACCCCTGCTACCACCCAACCCCGCGCCCCAAAACATCACCGCCCCCCTCCGTGCGTTGGTTGAGCTGGGCGGGGTTAGGTGGTGGGGGTGTACATTGTAACACATGGAATACTGGGTATTGTTTCTGTTGTGTTAATGTTGTGTTAAGGTGAAGATGTTTTCCTGAAATGTGTTTGTCATTCTTGTTTGATGTGGCTCCACAATGTGGCGCATATTTGTAACATTGTTAAAGTTGTTTGTACGGCCACCGTCAGTGTGATCTGTAAGGCTATTGACTGTTGATTAAGTATGTCTTGCAGTCACTCATGTATGTCATATTACAGGGAAAAAAATGTAAATGTTAGTTTGAGTATAAACCTTTTATAAGAGGCTACATATATTTTTCTCATTGAATGTGAAAATACACATGAATATTAAAAAAAAATAATTTACCTTAAAATTACATTAACATTACAAAACATTTCTTTTTGTTTTTGCAACCCTTACAAAATGTTTTTTTAATCCAGTAAAACTCACAAAGATACATTTCTTCAGGCATTTTTTTGTAATTTTGCATGTGTATTTTTGGAGAGAGGGTTCAAAAACTGTCTTATTCAGTGTGACCAATGTGAGGCCAGTAAAACCACATTTTTGTATTTGTGAACCTTTCCAAAATACCTAATTCAGGTAAAACTCACATAAAGTCAATATTACAGGCTTTTTTAGACAGATTTCATGTTTGGTTTTGGAGTTATGTTTATTAACCTTTCATATTTAGTATGACGGTTTTACTGTTATATTGAATACAAAAAACTAACTTTTATCTTTGTAAACACTGTAAAAATAAATTTTGTAAAAAAACGGTCATTTACTGGCAGCGACGGCTGCCAAACAAAAACCATAAAACTAAAGTAAAACATTGTAAACCAAATAATGATCAAAAATATTATATTTACAGAAATTTTCATGAAACATTTTGGGGTGAAATATCGTAATTTTACAGATTTTTACTAAATTATTAAGATCAACCACCTTTAATAAAGTGACGATGCAAACAGTTCTGCAGAATAATACCTTTATTCTAAAGAGTTTTTCCAAATTATTACGATCAACCACCTTTAGTGAAGTGACAATGCTGGCGGTTCCACAGAAAAATACCATTGTTTAACAGATTTTTTCTGAATTGTTGGATCAGAGGTGTCTCATTGACTTTAGCGGGGGGCCACTGGATGCAGGAAACTGATACAAAGTGGGTTAACCTTGCATGAATGGCTATCCCACCCTAGCGACATACTTACCATTCTTATCATTTCACCACGAGAATTTCACTGACTCTCATGTAGGGTTGACTCAAAATGTGGCCGGGCGAATATGACACATAATACCGTGGTGGGTTTTATTGAATGCTCATTCATCAAATCATCAGCGTGCCAATTGAGGCATGTAATGAGCACGGTTTTGTCGTTCATTTGGAAAGTGACTGCAAAATATACTTGGTCAACAGCCACACAGGTCACACTGACGGTGGCCTTACAAACAACTTTAACACTGTTACAAATATGCACCACACTGTGAACCCACATCGAACAAGAATGATAAACACATTTCAGGAAAACAGCCTCACTGTAATAAAACATAAAAACAACATAACAAATACCCAGAAGCCCAAGCAGCACTGACTCTTCCGGGCTACAATCCCGCTACCACCCAACCCCGTGCCCCAAAACATCACCGCCCCCCTCCGTGCGTTGGTTGAGCTGGGCGGGAATAGGTGGTGGGGGTGTATATTGTAACACATGGAATTCTAGGAATTGTTTCTGTTGTGTTAATGTTGTGTTACGGTGACGATGTTCTCCTGAAATGTGTTTGTCAGTCTTGATTGATGTGGCTCCACAGTGTGGCGCATATTTGTAACATTGTTGAAGTTGTTTGTACGGCCACCGTCAGTATGATCTGTACGGCTGTTGACTGTTGATTAAGAATCTCTTGCAGTATTTCATGTACGTCATATTACAGTTTGAGCATACACCTTTTATAAGAGGCTACATATATTTTTCGACTTGAATGTGAAAATACACATAAATATTGAAAACATTTGATTTACCTTAAAATTACATATAAAACTGTTAGATTGTTAGTATGAACAAATACTTTCATATAACAAGCTACATATTTAATTAAAGTTAATTACTGTAATTTTACATGAAATTGAAAGTAATTTGAGAAAACAGAAAATAATATGTATAAATAATTTGGTATTTTTCTGTAAAAAAAAATAGGAATATACATAGTTCGTCATTACTGGCATATTACTTAAAATAAAAGGCTTTTTTTTAATTTACAGATAATGTCTTCAATTCTACAGATTTGTAACCTATTTAAAAAAAATTAAAAAATTATAGTAGAAATTTAGAGCAAACTAACCATACAAATAGGATTTTGTTTTCCAAGTGAGCCCTACAAAATATCATTTTTCTACTACAACTAACAAAGATACATATCTCTAGGAATTATTAGCCGTTTTGCATGTGTTGTTTAAAAGTTATGTTTGAAAACTTTTGTATTGCTTTTTCGCATTATCTCAGGATTCTAAGAACATTATAGTCATATTGAGTAAAAAATACTTTTTGCATTTGCAAGATTTAAAAAAGCATATGTTCCGAGTAAAACTCCCAAAGATACATTATTTCAGGCATTATTAGCCATTTTTCATGTGTGGTGTAGGAGTTATGTTTAAATAACTCTCATATTGAGTGTTACAGTATACAGTCATATTGAGTAAAACCTCATTTTTGTATTTGCAAACCATAGAGAAACAACTGTATCTAGTAAAACTCACATTTATTCAATATCACAGGCATTTTTAGACATTTTGCACGTTTGGATTAGGAATTATGTTTGAATACATTTTTATTGCTTTTTTCGCATTATCTCAGGATTCCAAGTACATTACTGTCAAATTGAGTAACAAATCAAATTTTGTTTTTGCAAACCTTACCCAATGTTTTTTTTTTTCAGGAAAACTCTCGATGATGCATTTCTTCAGGCATTATTAGACATTTTGCATGTGTATTTTTGGAGTTATGTTTCAAAAACTGTCATTTTGAGTGTGACCAATATGAGGCCAGTAAAATCTAATATTTGTATTTGTGATTCTTTCCAAAATACCTGATTCTGCTAAAACTCACATAAATTCAATATTAAAGGCTTTTTAAGACAAATCTCATATTTGGTTTTGGAGTTATGATTATAAACCTTTCATATTTAGTATGACAGTTACACTGTTATATTGAATAAAAAAACTAATTTGTGTCTTTGCAAACCTTACAAAAGATCATTTTTCTAGTACAACTAACAAAAATACATATCTCTAGGCATTAGTAGCCATTTTGCATGTGTTGTTTAGAAGTTATGTTTGAATACATTTTTATTGCTTTTTTCGCATTATCTCAGGATTCTAAGACTATTATAGTCATATTGAGTAAAAAACTACTTTTTGCATTTGCAAGATTTAAAAAATCATATGTTTCGAGTAAAACTCCCAAAGATGCATTATTTCAGGCATTATTAGCCATTTTTCATGTGTGGTGTAGGAGTTATGTTTAAATAAATGTCATATTGAGTGTTACAGTATACAGTCATATTGAGTAAAACCTCATTTTTGTATTTGCAAACCATTGAAAAACAACTGTATCTAGTAAAACTCACATGTATTCAATATCACAGGCATTTTTAGACATTTTGCACGTTTGGATTAGGAATTATGTTTGAATACATTTTTATTGCTTTTTTCGCATTATCTCAGGATTCCAAGTACATTACTGTCAAATTGAGTAACAAATCAAATTTTGTTTTTGCAAACCTTACCAAATGTTTTTTTTTTCAGGAAAACTCTCGAAGATGCATTTCTTCAGGCATTATTAGACATTTTGCATGTGTATTTTTGGAGTTATGTTTCAAAAACTGTCATTTTGAGTGTGACCAATATGAGGCCAGTAAAATCTAATATTTGTATTTGTGATTCTTTCCAAAATACCTGATTCTGCTAAAACTTACATAAATTCAATATTAAAGGCTTTTTAAGACAAATGTCATATTTGGTTTTGGAGTTATGATTATAAACCTTTCATATTTAGTATGACAGTTACACTGTTATATTGAATAAAAAAACTAACTTGTGTCTTTGCAAACCTTACAAAAGATCATTTTTTTTGTACAACTAACCAAAATACATATCTCTAGGCATTATTAACCATTTTGCATGTGTTGTTTAGAAGTTATGTTTGAATACATTTTTATTGCTTTTTTCGCATTATCTCAGGATTCTAAGAACATTATTGTCATATTGAGTAAAAAACAACTTTTTGCATTTGCAAGATTTAAAAAAGCATATGTTTCGAGTAAAACTCCCAAAGATGCATTTTTTCAGGCATTATTAGCCATTTTTCATGTGTTGTGTAGGAGTTATGTTTAAATAACTGTCATATTGAGTGTTACAGTATACAGTCATATTGAGTAAAACCTCATTTTTGTATTTGCAAACCATTGAAAAACAACTGTATCTAGTAAAACTCACATGTATTCAATATCACAGGCATTTTTAGACATGTTGCACGTTTGGATTAGGAATTATGTTTGACATTTTTATTGCTTTTTTCGCATTATCTCAGGATTCTAAGTACATTACTGTCAAATTGAGTAACAAATCAAATTTTGTTTTTGCAAACCTTACAAAATGTTTTTTTTCTGGAAAACTCTCGAAGATGCATTTCTTCAGGCATTATTAGACATTTTGCATGTGTATTTTTGGAGTTATGTTTCAAAAACTGTCATTTTGAGTGTGACCAATATGAGGCCAGTAAAATCTAATATTTGAATTTCTGATTCTTTCCAAAATACCTGATTCTGGTAAAACTCACATAAATTCAATATTAAAGGCTTTTTAAGACAAATTTCATATTTGGTTTTGGAGTTATGATTATAAACCTATCATATTTAGGATGACTGTTATATTGAATAAAAAAACTAACTTGTGTCTTTGCAAACCTTACAAAAGATCATTTTTCTAGTACAACTAACCAAAATACATATCTCTAGGCATTATTAACCATTTTGCATGTGTTGTTTAGAAGTTATGTTTGAATACATTTTTATTGCTTTTTTCGCATTATCTCAGGATTGTAAGACTATTATAGTCATATTGAGTAAAAAACTACTTTTTGCATTTGCAAGATTTAAAAAAGCATATTTTTCGAGTAAAACTCCCAAAGATGCATTATTTCAGGCATTATTAGCCATTTTTCATGTGTGGTGTAGGAGTTATGTTTAAATAACTGTCATATAGAGTGTTACAGTATACAGTCATATTGAGTAAAACCTCATTTTTGTATTTGCAAACCATTGAAAAACAACTGTATCTAGTAAAACTCACATGTAGACAATATCACAGGCATTTTTAGACATTTTGCACGTTTGGATTAGGAATTATGTTTGAATTCATTTTTATTGCTTTTTTCGCATTACCTCAGGATTCTAAAAACATTACTGTCAAATTGAGTAACAAATCAAATTTTGTTTTTGCAAACCTTACCAAATGTTTTTTTTCTGGAAAACTCTCGAAGATGCATTTCTTCAGGCATTATTAGACATTTTGCATGTGTATTTTTGGAGTTATGTTTCAAAAACTGTCATTTTGAGTGTGACCAATATGAGGCCAGTAAAATCTAATATTTGTATTTGTGATTCTTTCCAAAATACCTGATTCTGCTAAAACTCACATAAATTCAATATTAAAGGCTTTTTAAGACAAATTTCATATTTGGTTTTGGAGTTATGATTATAAACCTTTCATATTTAGGATGACTGTTAAATTGAATAAAAAAACAACTTGTGTCTTTGCAAACCTTACAAAAGATCATTTTACTAGTACAACTAACCAAAATACATATCTCTAGGCATTATTAGCCATTTTGCATTTGTTGTTTAGAAGTTATGTTTGAATACCTTTTTATTGCTTTTTTCGCATTACCTCAGGATTGTAAGACTATTATAGTCATATTGAGTAAAAAACTACTTTTTGCATTTGCAAGATTTATAAAAGCATATGTTTCGAATAAAACTCCCAAAGATGCATTAGTTCAGGCATTATTAGCCATTTTTCATGTGTGGTGTAGGAGTTATGTTTAAATAACTGTCATATAGAGTGTTACAGTATACAGTCATATAGAGTAAAACCTAATTTTTGTATTTGCAAACCATAGAAAAACAACTGTATCTAGTAAAACTCACATGTATTCAATATCACAGGCATTTTTAGACATTTTGCACGTTTGGATTAGGAATTATGTTTGAATACATTTTTATTGCTTTTTTCGCATTATCTCAGGATTCTAAGTACATTACTGTCAAATTGAGTAACAAATCAAATTTTGTTTTTGCAAACCTTACCAAATGTTTTTTTTCTGGAAAACTCTCGAAGATGCTTTTCTTCGGGCATTATTAGACATTTTGCATGTGTATTTTTGGAGTTATGTTTCAAAAACTGTCATTTTGAGTGTGACCAATATGAGGCCAGTAAAATCTAATATTTGTATTTGTGATTCTTTCCAAAATACCTGATTCGGCTAAAACTCACATAAATTCAATATTAAAGAATTTTTAAGACAAATTTCATATTTGGTTTTGGAGTTATGATTATAAACCTTTCATATTTAGGATGACAGTTACACTGTTAAATTGAATAAAAAAACTAACTTGTGTCTTTGCAAACCTTACAAAAGATCATATTTCTAGTACAACTAACAAAAAAACATATCTCTAGGCATTATTAGCCATTTTGCATGTGTTGTTTAGAAGTTATGTTTGAATACATTTTTATTGCTTTTTTCGCATTATCTCAGGATTCTAAGACTATTATAGTCATATTGAGTAAAAAACAACTTTTTGCATTTGCAAGATTTAAAAAAGCATATGTTTCGGGTAAAACTCCCAAAGATGCATTATTTCAGGCATTATTAGCCATTTTCATGTGTGGTGTAGGAGTTATCTTTAAATAACTGTCATATTGAGTGTTACAGTATACAGTCATATTGAGTAAAACCTCATTTTTGTATTTGCAAACCATTGAAAAACAACTGTATCTAGTAAAATTCACATGTATTCAATATCACAGTGTTACTGTCATACTAAATATGAAAGGTTTATAATCATAACTCCAAAACCAAATAATAAAATCTGTCTTAAAAAGCCTTTAATATTGAATTTATGTAAGTTTTAGCAGAATAAGGTATTATGGAAAGAATCACAAATACAAATATTAGATTTTACTGAACTCATATTGGTCACACTCAAAATGACAGTTTTTGAAACATAACTCCAAAAATACACATGCAAAATGTCTAATAATGCCTGAAGAAATGCATCTTCGAGAGTTTTCCTGAAAAAAAAAACATTTGGTAAGGTTTGCAAAAACAAAATTTGATTTGTTACTCAATTTGACAGTAATGTACTTAGAATCCTGAGATAATGCGAAAAAAGCAATAACAATGTATTCAAACATAATTCATAATCCAAACGTGCAAAATGTCTAAAAATGCCTGTGATATTGAATACATGTGAGTTTTACTAGATACAGTTGTTTTTCAATGGTTTGCAAATACAAAAATGATGTTTTACTCAATATAACTGTTTACTGTAAGACTCAATATGACAGTTATTCAAACATAACTCCTACACCACACATGAAAAATGGCTAATAACGCCTGAAATAATGCATCTTTGGGAGTTTTACTCGAAACATATGCTTTTTTAAAAAAAGCAATAAAAATGTATTCAAACATAACTTCTAAACAACACATGCAAAATGGCTAATAATGCCTAGAGATATGTATTTTGGTTAGTTGTACTAGAAAAATTATCTTTTGTAAGGTTTGCAAAGACACAAGTTAGTTTTTTTATTCAATATAACAGTGTAACTGTCATACTAAATATGAAAGGTTTATAATCATAACTCCAAAACCAAATATGACATTTGTCTTAAAAAGCCTTTAATATTGAATTTATGTAAGTTTTTGCAGAATCAGGTATTTTGGAAAGAATCACAAATACAAATATTAGGTTTTACTGGCCTCATATTGGTCACACTCAAAATGACAGTTTTTGAAACATAACTCCAAAAATACACATGCAAAATGTCTAATAATGCCTGAAGAAATATATCTTCGAGAGTTCTCCTGAAAAAAAAAAAACATCTGGTAAGGTTAGCAAAAACAAAATTTGATTTGTTACTCAATTTGACAGTAATGTACTTATAATCCTGAGATAATGCGAAAAAAGCAATAAAAATGTATTCAAACTTAATTCCTAATCCAAACGTGCAAAATGTCTAAAAATGCCTGTGATATTGAATACATGTGAGTTTTACTAGATACAGTTGTTTTTCTATGGTTTGCAAATACAAATTACTCAATATGACTGTATACTGTAACACTCAATATGACAGTTATTTAAACATAACTCCTACACCACACATGAAAAATAGCTAATAATGCCTGAAATAATGCATCTTTGGGAGTTTTACTTGAAACTTATGCTTTTTTAAATCTTGCAAATGCAAAAAGTAGTTTTTTACTCAATATGACTATAATAGTCTTAGAATCCTGAGATAATGTGAAAAAATCAATAAAAAGGTATTCAAACATAACTTCTAAACAACAAATGCAAAATGGCTAATAATGCCTAGAGATATGTATTTTGGTTAGTTGTACTAGAAAAATGATCTTTTGTAAGGTTTGCAAAGACACAAGTTATATATATTTTTTTCAATATAACAGTGTAACTGTCATACTAGATATGAAAGGTTTATAATCATAACTCCAAAACCAAATATGAAATTTGTCTTAAAAAGCCTTTAATATTGAATTTATGTGAGTTTTAGCAGAATCAGGTATTTTGGAAAGAATCACAAATACAAATATTAGATTTTACTGGCCTCATATTGGTCACACTCAAAATGACAGTTTTTGAAACATAACTCCAAAAATACACATGCAAAATGTCTAATAATGCCTGAAGAAATGCATCTTTGAGAGTTTTCCAGAAAAAAAACATTTGGTAAGGTTTGCAAAAACAAAATTTGATTTGTTACTCAATTTGACGGTAATGTACTTAGAATCCTGAGATAATGCGAAAAAAGCAATAAAAATGTATTCAAACATAATTCCTAATCCAAAGGTGCAAAATGTCCAAAAATGCCTGTGATATTGAATACATGTGAGTTTTACTAGATACAGTTGTTTTTCAATGGTTTGCAAATACAAAAATGAGGTTTTACTCAATATGACTGTATACTGTAACACTCAATATGACAGTTATTTAAACATAACTCCTACACAACACATGAAAAATGGCTAATAATGCCTGAAATAATGCATCTTCGGGAGTTTTACCCGAAACATATGCTTTTTTAAATCTTGCAAATGCAAAAAGTTGTTTTTTACTCAATATGACTATAATAGTCTTAGAATCCTGAGATAATGCGAAAAAAGCAATAAAAATGTATTCAAACATAACTTCTAAACAACACATGCAAAATGGCTAATAATGCCTAGAGATATGTTTTTTTGTTAGTTGTACTAGAAAAATTATCTTTTGTAAGGTTTGCAAAGACACAAGTTAGTTTTTTTATTCAATATAACAGTGTTACTGTCATACTAAATATGAAAGGTTTATAATCATAACTCCAAAACCAAATATGAAATCTGTCCTAAAAAGCATTTAATATTGAATTTATGTAAGTTTTAGCAGAATAAGGTATTATGGAAAGAATCACAAATACAAATATTAGATTTTACTGAACTCATATTGGTCACACTCAAAATGACAGTTTTTGAAACATAACTCCAAAAATACACATGCAAAATGTCTAATAATGCCTGAAGAAATGCATCTTCGAGAGTTTTCCTGAAAAAAAAAACATTTGGTAAGGTTTGCAAAAACAAAATTTGATTTGTTACTCAATTTGACAGTAATGTACTTAGAATCCTGAGATAATGCGAAAAAAGCAATAACAATGTATTCAAACATAATTCATAATCCAAACGTGCAAAATGTCTAAAAATGCCTGTGATATTGAATACATGTGAGTTTTACTAGATACAGTTGTTTTTCAATGGTTTGCAAATACAAAAATGATGTTTTACTCAATATAACTGTTTACTGTAAGACTCAATATGACAGTTATTCAAACATAACTCCTACACCACACATGAAAAATGGCTAATAATGCCTGAAATAATGCATCTTTGGGAGTTTTACTCGAAACATATGCTTTTTTAAATCTTGCAAATGCAAAAAGTAGTTTTTTACTCAATATGACTATTATAGTCTTAGAATCCTGAGATAATGCGAAAAAAGCAATAAAAATGTATTCAAACATAACTTCTAAACAACACATGCAAAATGGCTAATAATGCCTAGAGATATGTATTTCGGTTAGTTGTACTAGAAAAATGATCTTTTGTAAGGTTTGCAAAGACACAAGTTAGTTTTTTTTATTCAATATAACAGTGTAACTGTCATACTAAATGTGAAAGGTTTATAATCATAACTCCAAAACCAAATATGACATTTGTCTTAAAAAGCCTTTAATATTGAATTTATGTAAGTTTTTGCAGAATCGGGTATTTTGGAAAGAATCACAAATACAAATATTAGGTTTTACTGGCCTCATATTGGTCACACTCAAAATGACAGTTTTTGAAACATAACTCCAAAAATACACATGCAAAATGTCTAATAATGCCTGAAGAAATATATCTTCGAGAGTTCTCCTGAAAAAAAAAAACATCCGGTAAGGTTAGCAAAAACAAAATTTGATTTGTTACTCAATTTGACAGTAATGTACTTAGAATCCTGAGATAATGCGAAAAAAGCAATAAAAATGTATTCAAACTTAATTCCTAATCCAAACGTGCAAAATGTCTAAAAATGCCTGTGATATTGAATACATGTGAGTTTTACTAGATACAGTTGTTTTTCTATGGTTTGCAAATACAAATTACTCAATATGACTGTATACTGTAACACTCAATATGACAGTTATTTAAACATAACTCCTACACCACACATAAAAAATAGCTAATAATGCCTGAAATAATGCATCTTTGGGAGTTTTACTTGAAACATATGCTTTTTTAAATCTTGCAAATGCAAAAAGTAGTTTTTTACTCAATATGACTATAATAGTCTTAGAATCCTGAGATAATGTGAAAAAATCAATAAAAAGGTATTCAAACATAACTTCTAAACAACAAATGCAAAATGGCTAATAATGCCTAGGATATGTATTTTGGTTAGTTGTACTAGAAAAATGATCTTTTGTAAGGTTTGCAAAGACACAAGTTATGTATATTTTTTTCAATATAACAGTGTAACTGTCATACTAAATATGAAAGGTTTATAATCATAACTCCAAAACCAAATATGAAATTTGTCTTAAAAAGCCTTTAATATTGAATTTATGTGAGTTTTAGCAGAATCAGGTATTTTGGAAAGAATCACAAATACAAATATTAGATTTTACTGGCCTCATATTGGTCACACTCAAAATGACAGTTTTTGAAACATAACTCCAAAAATACACATGCATAATGTCTAATAATGCCTGAAGAAATGCATCTTCGAGAGTTTTCCTGAAAAAAAAAACATCTGGTAAGGTTTGCAAAAACAAAATTTAATTTGTTACTCAATTTGACAGTCATGTACTTAGAATCCTGGGATAATGCAAAAAAAGAAATAAAAATGTATTCAAACATAATTCCTAATCCAAACGTGCAAAATGTCTAAAAAGGCCTGTGATATTGAATACATGTGAGTTTTACTAGATACAGTTGTTTTTCAATGGTTTGCAAATACAAAAATGAGGTTTTACTCAATATGACTGTATACTGTAACACTCAATATGACAGTAATTTAAGCATAACTCCTACACCACACATGAAAAATGGCTAATAATGCCTGAAATAATCCATCTTTGGGAGTTTTACTCGAAACATATGCTTTTTTAAATCTTGCAAATGCAAAAAGTAGTTTTTTACTCAATATGACTATAATAGTCTTAGAATCCTGAGATAATGTGAAAAAATCAATAAAAAGGTATTCAAACATAACTTCTAAACAACAAATGCAAAATGGCTAATAATGCCTAGAGATATGTATTTTGGTTAGTTGTACTAGAAAAATGATCTTTTGTAAGGTTTGCAAAGACACAAGTTATATATATTTTTTTCAATATAACAGTGTAACTGTCATACTAAATATGAAAGGTTTATAATCATAACTCCAAAACCAAATATGAAATTTGTCTTAAAAAGCCTTTAATATTGAATTTATGTGAGTTTTAGCAGAATCAGGTATTTTGGAAAGAATCACAAATACAAATATTAGATTTTACTGGCCTCATATTGGTCACACTCAAAATGACAGTTTTTGAAACATAACTCCAAAAATACACATGCAAAATGTCTAATAATGCCTGAAGAAATGCATCTTCGAGAGTTTTCCTGAAAAAAAAAAACATCTGGTAAGGTTTGCAAAAACAAAATTTGATTTGTTACTCAATTTGACAGTCATGTACTTAGAATCCTGAGATAATGCGAAAAAAGAAATAAAAATGTATTCAAACATAATTCCTAATCCAAACGTGCAAAATGTCTAAAAATGCCTGTGATATTGAATACATGTGAGTTTTACTAGATACAGTTGTTTTTCAATGGTTTGCAAATACAAAAATGAGGTTTTACTCAATATGACTGTATACTGTAACACTCAATATGACAGTTATTTAAAGATAACTCCTACACCACACATGAAAAATGGCTAATACTGCCTGAAATAATGCATCTTCGGGAGTTTTACCCGAAACATATGCTTTTTTAAATCTTGCAAATGCAAAAAGTAGTTTTTTAGTCAATATGACTATAATAGTCTTAGACTCCTGAGATAATGCGAAAAAAGCAATAAAAATGTATTCAAACATAACTTCTAAACAACACATGCAAAATGGCTAATAATGCCTAGAGATATGTTTTTTTGTTAGTTGTACTAGAAAAATTATCTTTTGTAAGGTTTGCAAAGACACAAGTTAGTTTTTTTATTCAATATAACAGTGTTACTGTAATACTAAATATGAAAGGTTTATAATCATAACTCCAAAACCAAATATGAAATCTGTCTTAAAAAGCCTTTAATATTGAATTTATGTAAGTTTTAGCAGAATAAGGTATTATGGAAAGAATCACAAATACAAATATTAGATTTTACTGAACTCATATTGGTCACACTCAAAATGACAGTTTTTGAAACATAACTCCAAAAATACACATGCAAAATGTCTAATAATGCCTGAAGAAATGCATCTTCGAGAGTTTTCCTGAAAAAAAAAAACATTTGGTAAGGTTTGCAAAAACAAAATTTGATTTGTTACTCAATTTGACAGTCATGTACTTAGAATCCTGAGATAATGCGAAAAAAGCAATAAAAATGTATTGAAACTTAATTCCTAATCCAAACGTGCAAAATGTCTAAAAATGCCTGTGATATTGAATACATGTGAGTTTTACTAGATACAGTTGTTTTTCAAAGGTTTGCAAATACAAAAATGAGGTTTTACTCAATATAACTGTTTACTGTAAGACTCAATATGACAGTTATTCAAACATAACTCCTACACCACACAAGAAAAATGGCTAATAATGCCTGAAATAATGCATCTTTGGGAGTTTTACTCGAAACATATGCTTTTTTAAATCTTGCAAATGCAAAAAATAGTTTTTTACTCAATATGACTATTACAGTCTTAGAATCCTGAGATAATGCGAAAAAAGCAATAAAAATGTATTCAAACATAACTTCTAAACAACACATGCAAAATGGCTAATAATGCCTTGAGATATGTATTTTGGTTAGTTGTACTAGAAAAATTATCTTTTGTAAGGTTTGCAAAGACACAAGTTAGTTTTTTTATTCAATATAACAGTGTAACTGTCATACTAAATATGAAAGGTTTATAATCATAACTCCAAAACCAAATATGACATTTGTCTTAAAAAGCCTTTAATATTGAATTTATGTGAGTTTTAGCAGAATCAGGTATTTTGGAAAGAATCACAAATACAAATATTAGATTTTACTGGCCTCATATTGGTCACACTCAAAATGACAGTTTTTGAAACATAACTCCAAAAATACACATGCAAAATGTCTAATAATGCCTGAAGAAATGCATCTTCGAGAGTTTTCCTGAAAAAAAAAAACATCTGGTAAGGTTTGCAAAAACAAAATTTGATTTGTTACTCAATTTGACAGTCATGTACTTAGAATCCTGAGATAATGCGAAAAAAGCAATAAAAATGTATTCAAACATAATTCCTAATCCAAACGTGCAAAATGTCTAAAAATGCCTGTGATATTGAATACATGTGAG
The DNA here is from genome assembly GCF_033978795.1 of Nerophis ophidion. NCBI lineage: Eukaryota > Metazoa > Chordata > Actinopteri > Syngnathiformes > Syngnathidae > Nerophis > Nerophis ophidion. The sequence goes on from NW_026907032.1 coordinate 208,011, forward strand.
TTTTACTAGATACAGTTGTTTTTCAATGGTTTGCAAATACAAAAATGAGGTTTTACTCAATATGACTGTATACTGTAACACTCAATATGACAGTTATTTAAAGATAACTCCTACACTACACATGAAAAATGGCTAATAATGCCTGAAATAATGCATCTTTGGGAGTTTTACTCGAAACATATGCTTTTTTAAATCTTGCAAATGCAAAAAGTAGTTTTTTAGTCAATATGACTATAATAGTCTTAGACTCCTGAGATAATGCGAAAAAAGCAATAAAAATGTATTCAAACATAACTTCTAAACAACACATGCAAAATGGCTAATAATGCCTAGAGATATGTTTTTTTGTTAGTTGTACTAGAAAAATGATCTTTTGTAAGGTTTGCAAAGACACAAGTTAGTTTTTTTATTTAATATAACAGTGTAACTGTCATACTAAATATGAAAGGTTTATAATCATAACTCCAAAACCAAATATGACATTTGTCTTAAAAAGCCTTTAATATTGAATTTATGTGAGTTTTAGCAGAATCAGGTATTTTGGAAAGAATCACAAATACGAATATTAGATTTTACTGAACTCATATTGGTCACACTCAAAATGACAGTTTTTGAAACATAACTCCAAAAATACACATGCAAAATGTCTAATAATGCCTGAAGAAATGCATCTTCGAGAGTTTTCCAGAAAAAAAAAACATTTGGTAAGGTTTGCAAAAACAAAATTTGATTTGTTACTCAATTTGACAGTAATGTACTTAGAATCCTGAGATAATGCGAACAAAGCAATAAAAATGTATTCAAACATAATTCCTAATCCAAACGTGCAAAATGTCTAAAAATGCCTGTGATATTGAATACATGTGAGTTTTACTAGATACAGTTGTTTTTCAATGGTTTGCAAATACAAAAATGAGGTTTTACTCAATATGACTGTATACTGTAACACTCAATATGACAGTTATTTAAACATAACTCCTACACCACACATGAAAAATGGCTAATAATGCCTGAAATAATGCATCTTTGGGAGTTTTACTCGAAACATATGCTTTTTTAAATCTTGCAAATGCAAAAAGTAGTTTTTTACTCAATATGACTATAATAGTCTTAGAATCCTGAGATAATGCGAAAAAAGCAATAAAAATGTATTCAAACATAACTTCTAAACAACACATGCAAAATGGCTAATAATGCCTAGAGATATGTATTTTGGTTAGTTGTACTAGAAAAATGATCTTTTGTAAGGTTTGCAAAGACACAAGTTAGTTTTTTTTATTCAATTTAACAGTGTAACTGTCATCCTAAATATGAAAGGTTTATAATCATAACTCCAAAACCAATTATGAAATTTGTCTTAAAAAGCCTTTAATATTGAATTTATGTGAGTTTTAGCAGAATCAGGTATTTTGGAAAGAATCACAAATACAAATATTAGATTTTACTGGCCTCATATCGGTCACACTCAAAATGACAGTTTTTGAAACATAACTCCAAAAATACACATGCAAAATGTCTAATAATGCCTGAAGAAATGCATCTTCGAGAGTTTTCCAGAAAAAAAACATTTGGTAAGGTTTGCAAAAACAAAATTTGATTTGTTACTCAATTTGACAGTAATGTACTTAGAAGCCTGAGATAATGCGAAAACAGCAATAAAAATGTATTCAAACATAATTCCTAATCCAAACGTGCAAAATGTCTAAAAATGCCTGTGATATTGAATACATGTGAGTTTTACTAGATACAGTTGTTTTTCAATGGTTTGCAAATACAAAAATGAGGTTTTACTCAATATGACTGTATACTGTAACACTCAATATGACAGTTATTTAAACATAACTCCTACACCACACATGAAAAATGGCTAATAATGCCTGAAATAATGCATCTTTGGGAGTTTTACTCGAAACATATGCTTTTTTAAATCTTGCAAATGCAAAAAGTAGTTTTTTACTCAATATGACTATAATAGTCTTAGACTCATGAGATAATGCGAAAAAAGCAATAAAAATTTATTCAAACATAACTTCTAAACAACACATGCAAAATGGCTAATAATGCCTAGAGATATGTATTTAGGTTAGTTGTACTAGAAAAATGATCTTTTGTAAGGTTTGCAAAGACACAAGTTAGTTTTTTTATTCAATTTAACAGTGCAAATGTCATACTAAATATGAAAGGTTTATAATCATAACTCCAAAACCAAATATGAAATTTGTCTTAAAAAGCCTTTATTATTGAATTTATGTGAGTTTTAGCAGAATCAGGTATTTTGGAAAGAATCACAAATACAAAAATTAGATTTTACTGAACTCATATTGGTCACACTCAAAATGACAGTTTTTGAAACATAACTCCAAAAATACACATGCAAAATGTCTAATAATGCCTGAAGAAATGCATCTTCGAGAGTCTTCCAGAAAAAAAACATTTGGTAAGGTTTGCAAAAACAAAATTTGATTTGTTACTCAATTTGACAGTAATGTACTTAGAATCCTGAGATAATGCGAAAAAAGCAATAAAAATGTATTCAAACATAATTCCTAATCCAAACGTGCAAAATGTCTAAAAATGCCTGTGATTTTGAATACATGTGAGTTTTACTAGATACATTTGTTTTTCAATGGTTTGCAAATACAAACATGAGGTTTTACTCAATATAACTGTATACTGTAACACTCAATATGACAGTTATTTAAACATAACTCCTACACCGCACATGAAAAATGGCTAATAATGCCTGAAATAATGCATCTTTGGGAGTTTTACTCGAAACATATGCTTTTTTAAATCTTGCAAATGCAAAAAGTAGTTTTTTACTCAATATGACTATAATAGTCTTAGACTCATGAGATAATGCGAAAAAAGCAATAAAAATTTATTCAAACATAACTTCTAAACAACACATGCAAAATGGCTAATAATGCCTAGAGATATGTATTTAGGTTAGTTGTACTAGAAAAATGATCTTTTGTAAGGTTTGCAAAGACACAAGTTAGTTTTTTTATTCAATTTAACAGTGCAAATGTCATACTAAATATGAAAGGTTTATAATCATAACTCCAAAACCAAATATGAAATTTGTCTTAAAAAGCCTTTATTATTGAATTTATGTGAGTTTTAGCAGAATCAGGTATTTTGGAAAGAATCACAAATACAAAAATTCGATTTTACTGAACTCATATTGGTCAAACTCAAAATGACAGTTTTTGAAACATAACTCCAAAAATACACATGCAGAATGTCTAATAATGCCTGAAGAAATGCATCTTCGAGAGTTTTCCAGAAAAAAAACATTTGGTAAGGTTTGCAAAAACATAATTTGATTTGTTACTCAATTTGACAGTAATGTACTTAGAATCCTGAGATAATGCGAAAAAAGCAATAAAAATGTATTCAAACTTAATTCCTAATCCAAACGTGCTAAATGTCTAAAAATTCCTGTGATATTGAATACATGTGAGTTTTACTAGATACACTTGTTTTTCTATGGTTTGCAAATACAAAAATGAGGTTTTACCCAATATGACTGTATACTGTAACACTCAATATGACAGTTATTTAAACATAACTCCTACACCACACATGAAAAATGGCTAATAATGCCTGAAATAATGCATCTTTGGGAGTTTTACTCGAAACATATGCTTTTTTAAATCTTGCAAATGCAAAAAGTTGTTTTTTACTCAATTTGACTATAATAGTCTTAGAATCCTGAGATAATGCGAAAAAAGCAATAAAAATGTATTCAAACATAACTTCTAAACAACACATGCAAAATGGCTAATAATGCCTAGAGATATGTTTTTTTGTTAGTTGTACTAGAAATATGATCTTTTGTAAGGTTTGCAAAGACACAAGTTAGTTTTTTTATTCAATTTAACAGTGTAACTGTCATCCTAAATATGAAAGGTTTATAATCATAACTCCAAAACCAAATATGAAATTTGTCTTAAAAAGCCTTTAATATTGAATTTATGTGAGTTTTAGCAGAATCAGGTATTTTGGAAAGAATCACAAATACAAATATTAGATTTTACTGGCCTCATATTGGTCACACTCAAAATGACAGTTTTTGAAACATAACTCCAAAAATACACATGCAAAATGTCTAATAATGCCTGAAGAAATGCATCTTCGAGAGTTTTCCTGAAAAAAAAAAACATTTGGTAAGGTTTGCAAAAACAAAATTTGATTTGTTACTCAATTTGACAGTAATGTACTTAGAATCCTGAGATAATGCGAAAAAAGCAATAAAAATGTATTCAAACATAATTCCTATTCCAAACGTGCAAAATGTCTAAAAATGCCTGTGATATTGAATACATGTGAGTTTTACTAGATACAGTTGTTTTTCTATGGTTTGCAAATACAAAAATGAGGTTTTACTCAATATGACTGTATACTGTAACACTCAATATGACAGTTATTTAAACATAACTCCTACACCACACATGAAAAATGGCTAATAATGCCTGAAATAATGCATCTTTGGGAGTTTTACTCGAAACATATGCTTTTTTAAATCTTGCAAATGCAAAAAGTTGTTTTTTACTCAATTTGACTATAATAGTCTTAGAATCCTGAGATAATGCGAAAAAAGCAATACAAATGTATTCAAACATAACTTCTAAACAACACATGCAAAATGGCTATTAATGCCTAGAGATATGTTTTTTTGTTAGTTGTACTAGAAATATGATCTTTTGTAAGGTTTGCAAAGACACAAGTTAGTTTTTTTATTCAATTTAACAGTGTAAATGTCATCCTAAATATGAAAGGTTTATAATCATAACTCCAAAAACCAAATATGACATTTGTCTTAAAAAGCCTTTAATATTGAATTTATGTGAGTTTTAGCAGAATCAGGTATTTTGGAAAGAATCACAAATACAAATATTAGATTTTACTGGCCTCATATTGGTCACACTCAAAATGACAGTTTTTGAAACATAACTCCAAAAATACACATGCAAAATGTCTAATAATGCCTGAAGAAATGCATCTTCGAGAGTTTTCCAGAAAAAAAACATTTGGTAAGGTTTGCAAAAACAAAATTTGATTTGTTACTCAATTTGACAGTAATGTACTTAGAATCCTGAGATAATGCGAACAAAGCAATAAAAATGTATTCAAACATAATTCCTAATCCAAACGTGCAAAATGTCTAAAAATGTCTGTGATATTGAATACATGTGAGTTTTACTAGATACAGTTGTTTTTCAATGGTTTGCAAATACAAAAATGAGGTTTTACTCAATATGACTGTATACTGTAACACTCAATATGAAAGTTATTTAAACATAACTCCTACACCACACATGAAAAATGGCTAATAATGCCTGAAATAATGCATCTTTGGGAGTTTTACTCGAAACATATGCCTTTTTAAATCTTGCAAATGCAAAAAGTTGTTTTTTACTCAATATGACAATAATGTTCTTAGAATCATGAGATAATGCGAAAAAAGCAATGAAAATGTATTCAAACATAACTTCTAAACAACACATGCAAAATGGCTAATAATGCCTAGAGATATGTATTTTGGTTAGTTGTACTAGAAAAATGATCTTTTGTAAGGTTTGCAAAGAAACAAGTTAGTTTTTTTATTCAATATAACAGTGCAAATGTCATACTAAATATGAAAGGTTTATAATCATAACTCCAAAACCAAATATGAAATTTGTCTTAAAAAGCCTTTAATATTGAATTTATGTAAGTTTTAGCAGAATAAGGTATTTTGGAAAGAAACACAAATACAAATATTAGATTTTACTGAACTCATATTGGTCACACTCAAAATGACAGTTTTTGAAACATAACTCCAAAAATACTCATGCAAAATGTCTAATAATGCCTGAAGAAATGCATCTTCGAGAGTTTTCTTGAAAAAAAAAACATTTGGTAAGGTTTGCAAAAACAAAATTTGATTTGTTACTCAATTTGACAGTAATGTACTTAGAATCTTGAGATAATGCGAAAAAAGCAATAAAAATGTATTGAAACTTAATTCCTAATCCAAACGTGCAAAATGTCTAAAAATGCCTGTGATATTGAATAAATGTGAGTTTTACTAGATACAGTTGTTTTTCAAAGGTTTGCAAATACAAAAATGAGGTTTTACTCAATATAACTGTTTACTGTAAGACTCAATATGACAGTTATTCAAACATAACTCCTACACCACACATGAAAAATGGCTAATAATGCCTGAAATAATGCATCTTTGGGAGTTTTACTCGAAACATATGCTTTTTTAAATCTTGCAAATGCAAAAAGTAGTTTTTTACTCAATATGACTATTATAGACTTAGAATCCTGAGATAATGCGAAAAAAGCAATAAAAATGTATTCAAACATAACTTCTAAACAACACATGCAAAATGGCTAATAATGCCTAGAGATATGTATTTTGGTTAGTTGTACTAGAAAAATGATCTTTTGTAAGGTTTGCAAAGACACAAGTTAGTTTTTTTATTCAATATAACAGTGTAACTGTCATACTAAATATGAAAGGTTTATAATCATAACTCCAAAACCAAATATGACATTTGTCTTAAAAAGCCTTTAATATTGAATTTATGTAAGTTTTAGCAGAATCAGGTATTTTGGAAAGAATCACAAATACAAATATTAGGTTTTACTGGCCTCATATTGGTAACACTCAAAATGACAGTTTTTGAAACATAACTCCAAAAATACACGTGCAAAATGTCTAATAATGCCTGAAGAAATATATCTTCGAGAGTTCTCCTGAAAAAAAAAACATCTGGTAAGGTTAGCAAAACAAAATTTGATTTGTTACTCAATTTGACAGTAATGTACTTAGAATCCTGAGATAATGCGAAAAAAGCAATAAAAATGTATTCAAACATAATTCCTAATCCAAACGTGCAAAATGTCTAAAAATGCCTGTGATATTGAATAGATGTGAGTTTTACTAGATACAGTTGTTTTTCAATGGTTTGCAAATACAAAAATGAGGTTTTACTCAATATGACTGTATACTGTAACACTCAATATGACAGTTATTTAAAGATAACTCCTACACCACACATGAAAAATGGCTAATACTGCCTGAAATAATGCATCTTCGGGAGTTTTACCCGAAACATATGCTTTTTTAAATCTTGCAAATGCAAAAAGTAGTTTTTTAGTCAATATGACTATAATAGTCTTAGACTCCTGAGATAATGCGAAAAAAGCAATAAAAATTTATTCAAACATAACTTCTAAACAACACATGCAAAATGGCTGATAATGCCTAGAGATATGTTTTTTTGTTAGTTGTACTAGAAAAATGATCTTTTGTAAGGTTTGCAAAGACACAAGTTAGATTTTTTATTGAATATAACAGTGTAACTGCCTCACAATACGAAGTTCCTGCAGTCCTGGGTTCAAATCCAGGCTCGGGATCTTTCTGTGTGGAGTTTGCATGTTCTCCCCGTGAATGCGTGGGTTCCCTCCGGGTACTCCGGCTTCCTCCCACTTCCAAAGACATGCACCTGGGGATAGGTTGATTGGCAACACTAAATTGGCCCTAGTGTGTGAATGTGAGTGTGAATGTTGTCTGTCTATCTGTGTTGGCCCTGCGATGAGGTGGCGACTTGTCCAGGGTGTACCCCGCCTTCCGCCCGATTGTAGCTGAGATTGGCGCCAGCGCCCCCCGCGACCCCAAAAGGGAATAAGCGGTAGGAAATGGATGGATGGATGGATGGAGTGTAACTGTCATACTAAATATGAAAGGTTTATAATCATAACTCCAAAACCAAATATGAAATTTGTCTTAAAAGCCTTTAATATTGAATTTATGTGAGTTTTAGCAGAATCAGGTATTTTGGAAAGAATCACAAATACAAATATTAGATTTTACTGAACTCATATTGGTGACACTCAAAATGACAGTTTTTGAAACATAACTCCAAAAATACACATGCAAAATGTCTAATAATGCCTGAAGAAATGCATCTTTGAGAGTTTTCCAGAAAAAAAAACATTTGGTAAGGTTTGCAAAAACAAAATTTGATTTGTTACTCAATTTGACAGTAATGTACTTAGAATCCTGAGATAATGCAAAAAAAGCAATAAAAATGTATTCAAACATAATTCCTAATCCAAACGTGCAAAATGTCTAAAAATGCCTGTGATATTGAATACATGTGAGTTTTACTAGATACAGTTGTTTTTCAAAGGTTTGCAAATACAAAAATGAGGTTTTACTCAATATAACTGTTTACTGTAAGACTCAATATGACAGTTATTCAAACATAACTCCTACACCACACATGAAAAATGGCTAATAATGCCTGAAATAATGCATCTTTGGGAGTTTTACTCGAAACATATGCTTTTTTAAATCTTGCAAATGCAAAAAGTAGTTTTTTACTCAATATGACTATTATAGTCTTAGAATCCTGAGATAATGCGAAAAAAGCAATAAAAATGTATTCAAACATAACTTCTAAACAACACATGCAAAATGGCTAATAATGCCTAGAGATATGTATTTTGGTTAGTTGTACTAGAAAAATTATCTTTTGTAAGGTTTGCAAAGACACAAGTTAGTTTTTTTATTCAATATAACAGTGTAACTGTCATACTAAATATGAAAGGTTTATAATCATAACTCCAAAACCAAATATGACATTTGTCTTAAAAAGCCTTTAATATTGAATTTATGTAAGTTTTAGCAGAATCAGGTATTTTGGAAAGAATCACAAATACAAATATTAGGTTTTACTGGCCTCATATTGGTAACACTCAAAATGACAGTTTTTGAAACATAACTCCAAAAATACACATGCAAAATGTCTAATAATGCCTGAAGAAATATATCTTCGAGAGTTCTCCTGAAAAAAAAAACATCTGGTAAGGTTAGCAAAAACAAAATTTAATTTGTTACTCAATTTGACAGTAATGTACTTAGAATCCTGAGATAATGCGAAAAAAGCAATAAAAATGTATTCAAACATAATTCCTAATCCAAACGTGCAAAATGTCTAAAAATGCCTGTGATATTGAATACATGTGAGTTTTACTAGATACAGTTTTTTTTCAATGGTTTGCAAATACAAAAATGAGGTTTTACTCAATATGACTGTATACTGTAACACTCAATATGACAGTTATTTAAAGATAACTCCTACACCACACATGAAAAATGGCTAATACTGTCTGAAATAATGCATCTTCGGGAGTTTTACCCGAAACATATGCTTTTTTAAATCTTGCAAATGCAAAAAGTAGTTTTTTAGTCAATATGACTATAATAGTCTTAGACTCCTGAGATAATGCGAAAAAAGCAATAAAAATGTATTCAAACATAACTTCTAAACAACACATGCAAAATGGCTAATAATGCCTAGAGATATGTTTTTTTGTTAGTTGTACTAGAAAAATGATCTTTTGTAAGGTTTGCAAAGACACAAGTTAGATTTTTTATTGAATATAACAGTGTAACTGTCATACTAAATATGAAAGGTTTATAATCATAACTCCAAAACCAAATATGAAATTTGTCTTAAAAAGCCTTTAATATTGAATTTATGTGAGTTTTAGCAGAATCAGGTGTTTTGGAAAGAATCACAAATACAAATATTAGATTTTACTGGCCTCATATTGGTCACACTCAAAATGACAGTTTTTGAAACATAACTCCAAAAATACACATGCAAAATGTCTAATAATGCCTGAAGAAATGCATCTTCGAGAGTTTTCCTGAAAAAAAACAAACATCTGGTAAGGTTTGCAAAAACAAAATTTGATTTGTTACTCAATTTGACAGTCATGTACTTAGAATCCTGAGATAATGCGAAAAAAGAAATACAAATGTATTCAAACATAATTCCTAATCCAAACGTGCAAAATGTCTAAAAATGCCTGTGATATTGAATACATGTGAGTTTTACTAGATACAGTTGTTTTTCAATGGTTTGCAAATACAAAAATGAGGTTTTACTCAATATGACTGTATACTGTAACACTCAATATGACAGTTATTTAAAGATAACTCCTACACCACACATGAAAAATGGCTAATAATGCCTGAAATAATGCATCTTTGGGAGTTTTACTCGAAACATATGCTTTTTTAAATCTTGCAAATGCAAAAAGGAGTTTTTTACTCAATATGACTATTATAGTCTTAGAATCCTGAGATAATGCGAAAAAAGCAATAAAAATGTATTCAAACATAACTTTTAAACAACACATGCAAAATGGCTAATAATGCCTAGAGATATGTATTTTGGTTAGTTGTACTAGAAAAAATATATTTTGTAAGGTTTGCAAAGACACAAGTTAGTTTTTTTATTCAATATAACAGTGTAACTGTCATACTAAATATGAAAGGTTTATAATCATAACTCCAAAACCAAATATGACTTTTGTCTTAAAAAGCCTTTAATATTGAATTTATGTAAGTTTTTGCAGAATCAGGTATTTTGGAAAGAATCACAAATACAAATATTATGTTTTACTGGCCTCATATTGGTCACACTCAAAATGACAGTTTTTGAAACATAACTCCAAAAATACACATGCAAAATGTCTAATAATGCCTGAAGAAATATATTTCGAGAGTTCTCCTGAAAAAAAAAAACATCTGGTAAGGTTAGCAAAACAAAATTTGATTTGTTACTCAATTTGACAGTAATGTACTTAGAATCCTGAGATAATGCGAAAAAAGCAATAAAAATGTATTCAAACTTAATTCCTAATCCAAACGTGCAAAATGTCTAAAAATGCCTGTGATATTGAATACATGTGAGTTTTACTAGATACAGTTGTTTTTCTATGGTTTGCAAATACAACTTACTCAATATGACTGTATACTGTAACACTCAATATGACAGTTATTTAAACATAACTCCTACACCACACATGAAAAATAGTTAATAATGCCTGAAATAATGCATCTTTGGAAGTTTTACTTGAAACATATGCTTTTTTAAATCTTGCAAATGCAAAAAGTAGTTTTTTACTCAATATGACTATAATAGTCTTAGAATCCTGAGATACTGTGAAAAAATCAATAAAACGGTATTCAAACATAACTTCTAAACAACAAATGCAAAATGGCTAATAATGCCTAGAGATATGTATTTTGGTTAGTTGTACTAGAAAAATTATCTTTTGTAAGGTTTGCAAAGACACAAGTTATATATATTTTTTTCAATATAACAGTGTAACTGTCATACTAAATATGAAAGGTTTATAATCATAACTCCAAAACCAAATATGAAATTTGTCTTAAAAAGCCTTTAATATTGAATTTATGTGAGTTTTAGCAGAATCAGGTATTTTGGAAAGAATCACAAATACAAATATTAGATTTTACTGGCCTCATATTGGTCACACTCAAAATGACAGTTTTTGAAACATAACTCCAAAAATACACATGCAAAATGTCTAATAATGCCTGAAGAAATGCATCTTCGAGAGTTTTCCTGAAAAAAAAAAAAACATCTGGTAAGGTTTGCAAAAACAAAATTTGATGTGTTACTCAATTTGACAGTCATGTACTTAGAATCCTGAGATAATGCGAAAAAAGAAATAAAAATGTATTCAAACATAATTCCTAATCCAAACGTGCAAAATGTCTAAAAATGCCTGTGATATTGAATACATGTGAGTTTTACTAGATACAGTTGTTTTTCAATGGTTTGCAAATACAAAAATGAGGTTTTACTCAATATGACTGTATACTGTAACACTCAATATGACAGTTATTTAAACATAACTCCTACACCACACATGAAAAATGGCTAATAATGGCTGAAATATGCATCTTTGGGAGTTTTACTCGAAACATATGCTTTTTTAAGTCTTGCAAATGCAAAAAGTAGTTTTTTACTCAATATGACTATTATAGTCTTAGATCCTGAGATAATGCGAAAAAAGCAATAAAAATGTATTCAAACATAACTTCTAAACAACACATGCAAAATGGCTAATAATGCCTAGAGATATGTTTTTTTGTTAGTTGTACTAGAAAAATTATCTTTTGTAAGGTTTGCAAAGACACAAGTTAGATTTTTTATTAATATAACAGTGTAACTGTCATACTAAATATGAAAGGTTTATAATCATAACTCCAAAACCAAATATGACATTTGTCTTAAAAAGCCTTTAATATTGAATTTATGTAAGTTTTAGCAGAATCAGGTATTTTGTAAAGAATCACAAATACAAATATTAGGTTTTACTGGCCTCATATTGGTCACACTCAAAATGACAGTTTTTGAAACATAACTCCAAAAATACACATGCAAAATGTCTAATAATGCCTGAAGAAATATATCTTCGAGAGTTCTCCTGAAAAAAAAAAACATCTGGTAAGGTTAGCAAAAACAAAATTTGATTTGTTACTCAATTTGACAGTAATGTACTTAGAATCCTGAGATAATGCGAAAAAAGCAATAAAAATGTATTCAAACATAATTCCTAATCCAAACGTGCAAAATGTCTAAAATGCCTGTGATATTGAATACATGTGAGTTTTACTAGATACAGTTGTTTTTCAATGGTTTGCAAATACAAAAATGAGGTTTTACTCAATATGACTGTATACTGTAACACTCAATATGACAGTTATTTAAAGATAACTCCTACACCACACATGAAAAATGGCTAATACTGCCTGAAATAATGCATCTTCGGGAGTTTTACCCGAAACATATGCTTTTTTAAATCTTGCAAATGCAAAAAGTAGTTTTTTAGTCAATATGACTATAATAGTCTTAGACTCCTGAGATAATGCGAAAAAAGCAATAAAAATTTATTCAAACATAACTTCTAAACAACACATGCAAAATGGCTAATAATGCCTAGAGATATGTTTTTTTGTTAGTTGTACTAGAAAAATGATCTTTTGTAAGGTTTGCAAAGACACAAGTTAGATTTTTTATTTAATATAACAGTGTAACTGTCATACTAAATATGAAAGGTTTATAATCATAACTCCAAAACCAAATATGAAATTTGTCTTAAAAAGCCTTTAATATTGAATTTATGTGAGTTTTAGCAGAATCAGGTATTTTGGAAAGAATCACAAATACAAATATTAGATTTTACTGAACTCATATTGGTCACACTCAAAATGACAGTTTTTGAAACATAACTCCAAAAATACACATGCAAAATGTCTAATAATGCCTGAAGAAATGCATCTTTGAGAGTTTTCCAGAAAAAAAACCATTTGGTAAGGTTTGCAAAAACAAAATTTGATTTGTTACGCAATTTGACAGTAATGTACTTAGAATCCTGAGATAATGCGAAAAAAGCAATAAAAATGTATTCAAACATAATTCCTAATCCAAAGGTGCAAAATGTCTAAAAATGCCTGTGATATTGAATACATGTGAGTTTTACTAAATACAGTTGTTTTTCAATGGTTTGCAAATACAAAAATGAGGTTTTACTCAATATGACTGTATACTGTAACACTCAATATGACAGTTATTTAAAGATAACTCCTACACCACACATGAAAAATGGCTAATAATGCCTGAAATAATGCATCTTCGGGAGTTTTACCCGAAACATATGCTTTTTTAAATCTTGCAAATGCAAAAAGTTGTTTTTTACTCAATATGACTATAATAGTCTTAGAAACCTGAGATAATGCGAAAAAAGCAATAAAAATGTATTCAAAAATAACTTCTAAACAACACATGCAAAATGGCTAATAATGCCTAGAGATATGTTTTTTTGTTAGTTGTACTAGAAATATGATCTTTTGTAAGGTTTGCAAAGACACAAGTTAGTTTTTTTATTCAATTTAACAGTGTAACTGTCATCCTAAATATGAAAGGTTTATAATCATAACTCCAAAACCAAATATGAAATTTGTCTTAAAAAGCCTTTAATATTGAATTTATGTGAGTTTTAGCAGAATCAGGTATTTTGGAAAGAATCACAAATACAAATATTAAATTTTACTGGCCTCATATTGGTCACATTTAAAATGACAGTTTTTGAAACATAACTCCAAAAATACACATGCAAAATGTCTAATAATGCCTGAAGAAATGCATCTTCGAGAGTTTTCCTGAAAAAAAAAAAACATCTGGTAAGGTTTGCAAAAACAAAATTTGATTTGTTACTCAATTTGACAGTCATGTACTTAGAATCCTGAGATAATGGGAAAAAAGAAATACAAATGTATTCAAACATAATTCCTAATCCAAACGTGCAAAATGTCTAAAAATGCCTGTGATATTGAATACATGTGAGTTTTACTAGATACAGTTGTTTTTCAATGGTTTGCAAATACAAAAATGAGGTTTTAATCAATATGACTGTATACTGTAACACTCAATATGACAGTTATTTAAACATAACTCCTACACCACACATGAAAAATGGCTAATAATGCCTGAAATAATGCATCTTCGGGAGTTTTACCCGAAACATATGCTTTTTTAAATCTTGCAAATGCAAAAAGTTGTTTTTTACTCAATATGACCATAATAGTCTTAGAATCCTGAGATAATGCGAAAAAAGCAATAAAAATGTATTCAAACATAACTTCTAAACAACAAATGCAAAATGGCTAATAATGCCTAGAGATATGTTTTTTTGTTAGTTGTACTAGAAAAATTATCTTTTGTAAGGTTTGCAAAGACACAAGTTAGTTTTTTTATTCAATATAACAGTGTTACTGTCATACTAAATATGAAAGGTTTATAATCATAACTCCAAAACCAAATATGAAATCTGTCTTAAAAAGCCTTTAATATTGAATTTATGTAAGTTTTAGCAGAATAAGGTATTAAGGAAAGAATCACAAATACAAATATTAGATTTTACTGAACTCATATTGGTCACACTCAAAATGACAGTTTTTGAAACATAACTCCAAAAATACACATGCAAAATGTCTAATAATGCCTGAAGAAATGCATCTTCGAGAGTTTTCCTGAAAAAAAAAACATTTGGTAAGGTTTGCAAAAACAAAATTTGATTTGTTACTCAATTTGACAGTAATGTACTTAGAATCCTGAGATAATGCGAAAAAAGCAATAACAATGTATTCAAACATAATTCATAATCCAAACGTGCAAAATGTCTAAAAATGCCTGTGATATTGAATACATGTGAGTTTTACTAGATACAGTTGTTTTTCAAAGGTTTGCAAATACAAAAATGAGGTTTTACTCAATATAACTGTTTACTGTAAGACTCAATATGACAGTTATTCAAACATAACTCCTACACCACACATGAAAAATGGCTAATAATGCCTGAAATAATGCATCTTTCGGAGTTTTACTCGAAACATATGCTTTTTTAAATCTTGCAAATGCTAGCTATTTTTCATGTGTGGTGTAGGAGTTGTGTTTAAATAACTGTCATATTGAGTGTTACAGTATACAGTCATATTGAGTAATTTGTATTTGCAAACCATAGAAAAACAACTGTATCTAGTAAAACTCACATGTATTCAATATCACAGGCATTTTTAGACATTTTGCACGTTTGGATTAGGAATTAAGTTTGAATACATTTTTATTGCTTTTTTCGCATTATCTCAGGATTCTAAGTACATTACTGTCAAATTGAGTAACAAATCAAATTTTGTTTTTGCTAACCTTACCAGATGTTTTTTTTTTTCAGGAGAACTCTCGAAGATATATTTCTTCAGGCATTATTAGACATTTTGCATGTGTATTTTTGGAGTTATGTTTCAAAAACTGTCATTTTGAGTGTGACCAATATGAGGCCAGTAAAACCTAATATTTGTATTTGTGATTCTTTCCAAAATACCTGATTCTGCAAAAACTTACATAAATTCAATATTAAAGGCTTTTTAAGACAAATGTCATATTTGGTTTTGGAGTTATGATTATAAACCTTTCATATTTAGTATGACAGTTACACTGTTATATTGAATAAAAAAACTAAACTTGTGTCTTTGCAAACCTTACAAAAGATCATTTTTCTAGTACAACTAACCAAAATACATATATCTAGGCATTATTAGCCATTTTGCATGTGTTGTTTAGAAGTTATGTTTGAATACATTTTTATTGCTTTTTTCGCATTATCTCAGGATTCTAAGACTATAATAGTCATATTGAGTAAAAAACTACTTTTTGCATTTGCAAGATTTAAAAAAGCATATGTTTCGAGTGAAACTCCCAAAGATGCATTATTTCAGGCATTATTAGCCATTTTTCATGTGTGGTGTAGGAGTTATGTTTGAATAACTGTCATATTGAGTCTTACAGTAAACAGTTATATTGAGTAAAACCTCATTTTTGTATTTGCAAACCATTGAAAAACAACTGTATCTAGTAAAACTCACATGTATTCAATATCACAGGCATTTTTAGACATTTTGCACGTTTGGATTATGAATTATGTTTGAATAGATTGTTTTTGCTTTTTTCGCATTATCTCAGGATTCTAAGTACATTACTGTCAAATTGAGTAACAAATCAAATTTTGTTTTTGCAAACCTTACCAAATGTTTTTTTTTTCAGGAAAACTCTCGAAGATGCATTTCTTCAGGCATTATTAGACATTTTGCATGTGTATTTTTGGAGTTATGTTTCAAAAACTGTCATTTTGAGTGTGACCAATATGAGGCCAGTAAAATCTAATATTTGTATTTGTGATTCTTTCCAAAATACCTTATTCTGCTACACATAAATTCAATATTAAAGAATTTTTAAGACAAATTTCATATTTGGTTTTGGAGTTATGATTATAAACCTTTCATATTTAGGATGACAGTTACACTGTTAAATTGAATAAAAAAACTAACTTGTGTCTTTGCAAACCTTACAAAAGATCATATTTCTAGTACAACTAACAAAAAAACATATCTCTAGGCATTATTAGCCATTTTGCATGTGTTGTTTAGAAGTTATGTTTGAATACATTTTTATTGCTTTTTTCGCATTATCTCAGGATTCTAAGACTATTATAGTCATATTGAGTAAAAAACAACTTTTTGCATTTGCAAGATTTAAAAAAGCATATGTTTCGGGTAAAACTCCCAAAGATGCATTATTTCAGGCATTATTAGCCATTTTTCATGTGTGGTGTAGGAGTTATCTTTGAATAACTGTCATATTGAGTCTTACAGTAAACAGTTATATTGAGCAAAACCTCATTTTTGTATTTGCAAACCATTGAAAAACAACTGTATCTAGTAAAACTCACATGTATTCAATATCACAGGCATTTTTAGACATTTTGCACGTTTGGATTATGAATTATGTTTGAATAGATTGTTTTTGCTTTTTTCGCATTATCTCAGGATTCTAAGTACATTACTGTCAAATTGAGTAACAAATCAAATTTTGTTTTTGCAAACCTGACCAGATGTTTTTTTTTTCTTCAGGAAAACTCTCGAAGATGCATTTCTTCAGGCATTATTAGACATTTTGCATGTGTATTTTTGGAGTTATGTTTCAAAAACTGTCATTTTGAGTGTGACCAATATGAGGCCAGTAAAATCTAATATTTGTATTTGTGATTCTTTCCAAAATACCTTATTCTGCTAAAACTTACATAAATTCAATATTAAAGGCTTTTTAAGACAGATTTCATATTTGGTTTTGGAGTTATGATTATAAACCTTTCATATTTAGTATGACAGTAACACTGTTATATTGAATAAAAAAAACTAACTTGTGTCTTTGCAAACCTTACAAAAGATAATTTTTCTAGTACAACTAACAAAAAAACATATCTCTAGGCATTATTAGCCATTTTGCATGTGTTGTTTAGAAGTTATGTTTGAATACATTTTTATTGCTTTTTTCGCATTATCTCAGGATTCTAAGACTATTATAGTCATATTGAGTAAAAAACAACTTTTTGCATTTGCAAGATTTAAAAAAGTATATGTTTCGGGTAAAACTCCCGAAGATGCATTATTTCAGGCATTATTAGCCATTTTTCATGTGTGGTGTAGGAGTTATGTTTAAATAACTGTCATATTGAGTGTTACAGTATACAGTCATATTGATTAAAACCTCATTTTTGTATTTGCAAACCATTGAAAAACAACTGTATCTAGTAAAACTCACATGTATTCAATATCACAGGCATTTTTAGACATTTTGCACGTTTGGATTAGGAATTATGTTTGAATACATTTGTATTTCTTTTTTCGCATTATCTCAGGATTCTAAGTACATGACTGTCAAATTGAGTAACAAATCAAATTTTGTTTTTGCAAACCTTACCAGATGTTTTTTTTTTTTTCAGGAAAACTCTCGAAAATGCATTTCTTCAGGCATTATTAGACATTTTGCATGTGTATTTTTGGAGTTATGTTTCAAAAACTGTCATTTTAAATGTGACCAATATGAGGCCAGTAAAATCTAATATTTGTATTTGTGATTCTTTCCAAAATACCTGATTCGGCTAAAACTCACATAAATTCAATATTAAAGAATTTTTAAGACAAATTTCATATTTGGTTTTGGAGTTATGATTATAAACCTTTCATATTTAGGATGACAGTTACACTGTTAAATTGAATAAAAAAACTAACTTGTGTCGTTGCAAACCTTACAAAAGATCATATTTCTAGTACAACTAACAAAAAAACATATCTCTAGGCATTATTAGCCATTTTGCATGTGTTGTTTAGAAGTTATGTTTGAATACATTTTTATTGCTTTTTTCGCATTATCTCAGGATTCTAAGACTATTATAGTCATATTGAGTAAAAAACAACTTTTTGCATTTGCAAGATTTAAAAAAGCATATGTTTCGGGTAAAACTCCCAAAGATGCATTATTTCAGGCATTATTAGCCATTTTTCATGTGTGGTGTAGGAGTTATCTTTAAATAACTGTCATATTGAGTGTTACAGTATACAGTCATATTGAGTAAAACCTCATTTTTGTATTTGCAAACCATTGAAAAACAACTGTATCTAGTAAAACTCACATGTATTCAATATCACAGGCATTTTTAGACATTTTGCACGTTTGGATTAGGAACTATGTTTGAATACATTTGTATTGCTTTTTTCGCATTATCTCAGGATTCTAAGTACATTACTGTCAAATTGAGTAACAAATCAAATTTTGTTTTTGCAAACCTGACCAGATGTTTTTTTTTTCTTCAGGAAAACTCTCGAAGATGCATTTCTTCAGGCATTATTAGACATTTTGCATGTGTATTTTTGGAGTTATGTTTCAAAAACTGTCATTTTGAGTGTGACCAATATGAGGCCAGTAAAATCTAATATTTGTATTTGTGATTCTTTCCAAAATACCTGATTCTGCTAAAACTTACATAAATTCAATATTAAAGGATTTTTTAAGACAAATGTCATATTTGGTTTTGGAGTTATGATTATAAACCTTTCATATTTAGTATGACAGTTACACTGTTATATTGAAAAAAAAAGAAAACTAACTTGTGTCTTTGCAAACCTTACAAAAGATCATTTTTCTAGTACAACTAACCAAAATACATATCTCTAGGCATTATTAGCCATTTTGCATTTGTTGATTAGAAGTTATGTTTGAATACCTTTTTATTGCTTTTTTCACATTATCTCAGGATTCTAAGACTATTATAGTCATATTGAGTAAAAAACTACTTTTTGCATTTGCAAGATTTAAAAAAGCATATGTTTCAATTAAAACTCCCAAAGATGCATTATTTCAGCCATTATTAGCTATTTTTCATGTGTGGTGTAGGAGTTATGATTAAATAACTGTCATATTGAGTGTTACAGTATACAGTCATATTGAGTAAAACCTCATTTTTGTATTTGCAAACCATAGAAAAACAACTGTATCTAGTAAAACTCACATGTATTCAATATCACAGGCATTTTTAGACATTTTGCACGTTTGGATTAGGAATTATGTTTGAATACATTTTTATTGCTTTTTTCGCATTATCTCAGGATTCTAAGTACATTACTGTCAAATTGAGTAACAAATCAAATTTTGTTTTTGCAAACCTTACCAAATGTTTTTTTTCTGGAAAACTCTCGAAGATGCTTTTCTTCGGGCATTATTAGACATTTTGCATGTGTATTTTTGGAGTTATGTTTCAAAAACTGTCATTTTGAGTGTGACCAATATGAGGCCAGTAAAATCTAATATTTGTATTTGTGATTCTTTCCAAAATACCTGATTCGGCTAAAACTCACATAAATTCAATATTAAAGAATTTTTAAGACAAATTTCATATTTGGTTTTGGAGTTATGATTATAAACCTTTCATATTTAGGATGACAGTTACACTGTTAAATTGAATAAAAAAACTAACTTGTGTCTTTGCAAACCTTACAAAAGATCATATTTCTAGTACAACTAACAAAAAAACATATCTCTAGGCATTATTAGCCATTTTGCATGTGTTGTTTAGAAGTTATGTTTGAATACATTTGTATTGCTTTTTTCGCATTATCTCAGGATTGTAAGACTATTATAGTCATATTGAGTAAAAAACAACTTTTTGCATTTGCAAGATTTAAAAAAGCATATGTTTCGGGTAAAACTCCCAAAGATGCATTATTTCAGGCATTATTAGCCATTTTTCATGTGCGGTGTAGGAGTTATCTTTAAATAACTGTCATATTGAGTGTTACAGTATACAGTCATATTGAGTAAAACCTCATTTTTGTATTTGCAAACCATTGAAAAACAACTGTATCTAGTAAAACTCACATGTATTCAATATCACAGGCATTTTTAGACATTTTGCACGTTTGGATTAGGAATTATGTTTGAATACATTTTTATTGCTTTTTTCGCATTATCTCAGGATTCTAAATACCTTACTGTCAAATTGAGTAACAAATCAAATTTTGTTTTTGCAAACCTTACCAAATGTTTTTTTTCTGGAAAACTCTCAAAGATGCATTTCTTCAGGCATTATTAGACATTTTGCATGTGTATTTTTGGAGTTATGTTTCAAAAACTGTCATTTTGAGTTTGACCAATATGAGTTCAGTAAAATCTAATATTTGTATTTGTGATTCTTTCCAAAATACCTGATTCAGCTAAAACTCACATAAATTCAATATTAAAGGCTTTTTAAGACAAATTTCATATTTGGTTTTGGAGTTATGATTATAAACCTTTCATATTTAGTATGACAGTTACACTGTTATATTGAAAAAAATATATAACTTGTGTCTTTGCAAACCTTACAAAAGATAATTTTTCTAGTACAACTAACCAAAATACATATCTCTAGGCATTATTAGCCATTTTGCATTTGTTGTTTAGAAGTTATGTTTGAATACCTTTTTATTGATTTTTTCACATTATCTCAGGATTCTAAGACTATTATAGTCATATTGAGTAAAAAACTTCTTTTTGCATTTGCAAGATTTAAAAAAGCATATGTTTCGAGTAAAACTCCCAAAGATGCATTATTTCAGGCATTATTAGCTATTTTTCATGTGTGGTGTAGGAGTTATGTTTAAATAACTGTCATATTGAGTGTTACAGTATACAGTCATATTGAGTAAAACCTCATTTTTGTATTTACAAACCATAGAAAAACAACTGTATCTAGTAAAACTCACATGTATTCAATATCACAGGCATTTTTAGACATTTTGCACGTTTGGATTAGGAATTATGTTTGAATACATTTTTTTTGAATACATTTTTATTGCTTTGTTCGCATTATCTCAGGATTCTAAGTACATTACTGTCAAATTGAGTAACAAATCAAATTTTGTTTTTGCAAACCTTACCAGATGTTTTTTTTTTTCAGGAAAACTCTCGAAGATATATTTCTTCAGGCATTATTAGACATTTTGCATGTGTATTTTTGGAGTTATGTTTCAAAAACTGTCATTTTGAGTGTGACCAATATGAGGCCAGTAAAACCTAATATTTGTATTTGTGATTCTTTCCAAAATACCTGATTCTGCAAAAACTTACATAAATTCAATATTAAAGGCTTTTTAAGACAAATGTCATATGTGGTTTTGGAGTTATGATTATAAACCTTTCATATTTAGTATGACAGTTGCACTGTTATATTGAATAAAAATACTAACTTGTGTCTTTGCAAACCTTACAAAAGATCATTTTTCTAGTACAGCTAAAAAAAAACATATCTCTAGGCATTATTAGCCATTTTGCATGTGTTGTTTAGAAGTTATGTTTGAATACATTTTTATTGTTTTTCTCGCACTATCTCAGGATTCTAAGACTATTATAGTCATATTGAGTAAAAAACTACTTTTTGCATTTGCAAGATTTAAAAAAGCATATGTTTCGAGTAAAACTCCCAAATATGCATTATTTCAGGCATTATTAGCCATTTTTCATGTGTGGTGTAGGAGTTATGTTTAAATAACTGTCATATTGAGTGTTACAGTATACAGTCATATTAAGTAAAACCTCATTTTTGTATTTGCAAACCATTGAAAAACAACTGTATCTAGTAAAACTCACATGTATTCAATATCACAGGCATTTTTTGACATTTTGCACGTTTGGATTAGGAATTATGTTTGAATACATTTTTATTGCTTTGTTCGCATTATCTCAGGATTCTAAGTACATTACTGTCAAATTGAGTAACAAATCAAATTTTGTTTTTGCAAACTTACCAAATGTTTTTTTTTTTTCAGGAAAACTCTCGAAAATGCATTTCTTCAGGCATTATTAGACATTTTGCATGTGTATTTTTGGAGTTATGTTTCAAAAACTGTCATTTTGAGTGTGACCAATATGAGGCCAGTAAAACCTAATATTTGTATTTGTGATTCTTTCCAAAATACCTGATTCTGCTAAAACTTACCTAAATTCAATATTAAAGGCTTTTTAAGACACATGTCATATTTGGTTTTGGAGTTATGATTATAAACCTTTCATATTTAGTATGACAGTTACACTGTTATATTGAAAAAAAAAAACTAACTTGTGTCTTTGCAAACCTTACAAAAGATCATTTTTCTAGTACAGCTAACCAAAATACATATCTCTAGGCATTATTAGCCATTTTGCATTTGTTGTTTAGAAGTTATGTTTGAATACCTTTTTATTGCTTTTTTCACATTATCTCAGGATTCTAAGACTATTATAGTCACATTGAGTAAAAAACTTCTTTTTGCATTTGTAAGATTTAAAAAAGCATATGTTTCAAGTAAAACTCCCAAAGATGCATTATTTCAGGCATTATTAGCTATTTTTCATGTGTGGTGTAGGAGTTATGTTTAAATAACTGTCATATTGAGTGTTACAGTATACAGTCATATTGAGTAAAACCTCATTTTTGTATTTGCAAACCATAGAAAAACAACTGTATCTAGTAAAACTCACATGTATTCAATATCACAGGCATTTTTAGACATTTTGCACGTTTGGATTAGGAATTATGTTTGAATACATTTGTATTGCTTTTTTCACATTATCTCAGGATTCTAAGTACATTACTGTCAAATTGAGTAACAAATCAAATTTTGTTTTTGCAAACCTTACCAAATGTTTTTTTTCTGGAAAACTCTCAAAGATGCATTTCTTCAGGCATTATTAGACATATTGCATCTGTATTTTTGGAGTTATGTTTCAAAAACTGTCATTTTGAGTTTGACCAATATGAGTTCAGTAAAATCTAATATTTGTATTTGTGATTCTTTCCAAAATACCTGATTCAGCTAAAACTCACATAAATTCAATATTAAAGGCTTTTTAAGACAAATTTCCTATTTGGTTTTGGAGTTATGATTATAAACCTTTCATATTTAGTATGACAGTTACACTGTTATATTGAAAAAAATATATAACTTGTGTCTTTGCAAACCTTACAAAAGATAATTTTTCTAGTACAACTAACCAAAATACATATCTCTAGGCATTATTAGCCATTTTGCATTTGTTGTTTAGAAGTTATGTTTGAATACCTTTTTATTGATTTTTTCACATTATCTCAGGATTCTAAGACTATTATAGTCCTATTGAGTAAAAAACTTCTTTTTGCATTTGCAAGATTTAAAAAAGCATATGTTTCGAGTAAAACTCCCAAAGATGCATTATTTCAGGCATTATTAGCTATTTTTCATGTGTGGTGTAGGAGTTATGTTTAAATAACTGTCATATTGAGTGTTACAGTATACAGTCATATTGAGTAAAACCTCATTTTTGTATTTACAAACCATAGAAAAACAACTGTATCTAGTAAAACTCACATGTATTCAATATCACAGGCATTTTTAGACATTTTGCACGTTTGGATTAGGAATTATGTTTGAATACATTTTTTTTGAATACATTTTTATTGCTTTGTTCGCATTATCTCAGGATTCTAAGTACATTACTGTCAAATTGAGTAACAAATCAAATTTTGTTTTTGCAAACCTTACCAGATGTTTTTTTTTTCAGGAAAACTCTCGAAGATATATTTCTTCAGGCATTATTAGACATTTTGCATGTGTATTTTTGGAGTTATGTTTCAAAAACTGTCATTTTGAGTGTGACCAATATGAGGCCAGTAAAACCTAATATTTGTATTTGTGATTCTTTCCAAAATACCTGATTCTGCAAAAACTTACATAAATTCAATATTAAAGGCTTTTTAAGACAAATGTCTTATGTGGTTTTGGAGTTATGATTATAAACCTTTCATATTTAGTATGACAGTTGCACTGTTATATTGAATAAAAAAACTAACTTGTGTCTTTGCAAACCTTACAAAAGATCATTTTTCTAGTACAGCTAAAAAAAAACATATCTCTAGGCATTATTAGCCATTTTGCATGTGTTGTTTAGAAGTTATGTTTGAATACATTTTTATTGTTTTTCTCGCACTATCTCAGGATTCTAAGACTATTATAGTCATATTGAGTAAAAAACTACTTTTTGCATTTGCAAGATTTAAGAAAGCATATGTTTCGAGTAAAACTCCCAAATATGCATTATTTCAGGCATTATTAGCCATTTTTCATGTGTGGTGTAGGAGTTATGTTTAAATAACTGTCATATTGAGTGTTACAGTATACAGTCATATTAAGTAAAACCTCATTTTTGTATTTGCAAACCATTGAAAAACAACTGTATCTAGTAAAACTCACATGTATTCAATATCACAGGCATTTTTAGACATTTTGCACGTTTGGATTAGGAATTATGTTTGAATACATTTTTATTGCTTTGTTCGCATTATCTCAGGATTCTAAGTACATTACTGTCAAATTGAGTAACAAATCAAATTTTGTTTTTGCAAACTTACCAAATGTTTTTTTTTTTTCAGGAAAACTCTCGAAGATGCATTTCTTCAGGCATTATTAGACATTTTGCATGTGTATTTTTGGAGTTATGTTTCAAAAACTGTCATTTTGAGTGTGACCAATATGAGGCCAGTAAAACCTAATATTTGTATTTGTGATTCTTTCCAAAATACCTGATTCTGCTAAAACTTACCTAAATTCAATATTAAAGGCTTTTTAAGACACATGTCATATTTGGTTTTGGAGTTATGATTATAAACCTTTCATATTTAGTATGACAGTTACACTGTTATATTGAAAAAAAAAAACTAACTTGTGTCTTTGCAAACCTTACAAAAGATCATTTTTCTAGTACAGCTAACCAAAATACATATCTCTAGGCATTATTAGCCATTTTGCATTTGTTGTTTAGAAGTTATGTTTGAATACCTTTTTATTGCTTTTTTCACATTATCTCAGGATTCTAAGACTATTATAGTCACATTGAGTAAAAAACTTCTTTTTGCATTTGTAAGATTTAAAAAAGCATATGTTTCAAGTAAAACTCCCAAAGATGCATTATTTCAGGCATTATTAGCTATTTTTCATGTGTGGTGTAGGAGTTATGTTTAAATAACTGTCATATTGAGTGTTACAGTATACAGTCATATTGAGTAAAACCTCATTTTTGTATTTGCAAACCATAGAAAAACAACTGTATCTAGTAAAACTCACATGTATTCAATATCACAGGCATTTTTAGACATTTTGCACGTTTGGATTAGGAATTATGTTTGAATGCATTTTTATTGCTTCGTTCGCATTATCTCAGGATTCTAAGTACATTACTGTCAAATTGAGAAACAAATATATTTATGTGTATTTTCACATTCAATGAGAAAAATATATGTAGCCTCTTATAAAAGGTTTATGCTCAAACTAACATTTACATGTTTTTCCCTGAAATATGACATACATGAGTGACTGCAAGACATACTTAATCAACAGTCAATAGCCTTACAGATCACACTGACGGTGGCCGTACAAACAACTTTAACGTTACAAATATGCGCCACATTGTGGAGCCACATCAAACAAGAATGACAAACACATTTCAGGAGAACATCTTCACCGTAACACAACATTAACACAACAGAAACAATACCCAGTATTCCATGTGTTACAATATACACCCCAACCACCTAACCCCGCCCAGCTCAACCAACGCACGGAGGGGGGCGGTGATGTTTTGGGGCGCGGGGTTGGGTGGTAGCAGGGGTGTAGCCCGGAAGAGTCAGCGCTGCATGGGCTTGTGGGTATTTGTTATGTTATGTTGTTTTTATGTTTTGTTACAGTGAGGATGTTTTCCTGAAATGTGTTTATCATTCTTGTTCGATGTGGATTCACAGTGTGGTGCATATTTGTAACAGTGTTAAAGTTGTTTGTACAGCCACCAGCAGTGTGACCTGTGTGGCTGTTGACCAAGTATGTCTTGCAGTCACTATCACATGCATGACAATACCGTGCACATCACACTCATCAGTAGGCATGCTAATGATTTGGTGAATGAGCGTATAAAAAGTCACCCGGCCAGACTTTGGGTCAATCCTACATGAGGGTCAGTAAAATTCTCACAGTGAAATGGTAGGATCAGTAAGTATGTTGCTAGGGTGGGGTAGCCATTCATGCAAGGTGAATCCACTTTGCATCAAGTTCCTGCATCCAGTGGCCCCCCACTAAAGTCAATGAGACACCCCTGATTCTTACTATTCAGAAAAAATCTGTAAAACAATGGTATTTTTCTGAGGAACCGCCAGCATTGTCACTTCACTAAAGGTGGTTGATCGTAATAATTTGGAAAAACTCTTTAGAATAAAGGTATTTTTCTGCAGAACTGTTTGCATCGTCACTTTATTAAAGGTGGTTGATCTTAACAATTTAGTAAAAATCTGTAAAATTATGATATTTCACCCCAAAACGTTTCATGAAAATATCTGTAAATATAATATTTTTGATCATTATTTGGTTTACAATGTTTTACTTTGGTTTTATGGTTTTTGTTTGGCAGCCGTAGCTGCCAGGAAATGACCGTTTTTTTACAAAATTTATTTCTACAGTGTTCGCAAAGATAAAAGTTAGTTTTTTTTATTCAATATAACAGTAAAACTGTCATACTAAATATGAAAGGTTAATAAACATAACTCCAAAACCAAACATGAAATCTGTCTAAAAAAGCCCGTAATGTTGACTTTATGTGAGTTTTACCTGAATTAAGTATTTTGGAAAGATTCACAAATACAAAAATGTTGTTTTACTTGCCTCACATTGGTCACACTCAATAAGACAGTTTTTGAAACCTATCTCCAAAAATACACATGCAAATATACAAAAAAATGCCTAAAGAAATGTATCTTTGTGAGTTTTACTAGATAAAAAAACATTTTGTAAGGGTTGCAAAAATAAAAATAAATATTTTACCCAATTTGACAGTAATGTACTTAAAATCCTGAGATAATGCAAAAAGAGCAATAAAAATGTATTCCAACATAATTCCTAATCCAAACGTGCAAAATGTCTAAAAATGACTGTGATATTGAATCCATGTGAGTTTTACTAGATACAGTTGATTTTCTATGGTTTGCAAAATCAAAAATTAGGTTTTACTCAATATGACAGTATGACAGTTACACTGTTATATTGAATAAAAAAACTAACTTTTGTCTTTGCAAACCTTACAAAAGATCATTTTTCTAGTACAACTAACCAAAATACATATCTCTAGGCATTATTAGCCATTTTGCATGTGTTGTTTAGAAGTTATGTTTGAATAAATTTTTATTGCTTTTTTCGCATTATCTCAGGAGTCTAAGACTATTATAGTCATATTGACTAAAAAACTACTTTTTGCATTTGCAAGATTTAAAAAAGCATATGTTTCGAGTAAAACTCCCAAAGATGCATTATTTCAGGCATTATTAGCCATTTTTCATGTGTACTGTAGGAGTTATGTTTAAATAACTGTCATATTGAGTGTTACAGTATACAGTCATATTGAGTAAAACCTCATTTTTGTATTTGCAAACCATTGAAAACCAACTGTATCTAGTAAAACTCACATGTATTCAATATCACAGGCATTTTTAGACATTTTGCACGTTTGGATTAGGAATTATGTTTGAATACATTTTTATTGCTTTTTTCGCATTATCTCAGGATTCTAAGTACATTACTGTCAAATTGAGTAACAAATCAAATTTTGTTTTTGCAAACCTTACCAAATGTTTTTTTTCTGGAAAACTCTCGAAGATGCATTTCTTCAGGCATTATTAGACATTTTGCATGTGTATTTTTGGAGTTATGTTTCAAAAACTGTCATTTTGAGTGTGACCAATATGAGTTCAGTAAAATCTAATATTTGTATTTGTGATTCTTTCCAAAATACCTGATTCTGCTAAAACTCACATAAATTCAATATTAAAGGCTTTTTAAGACACATTTCATATTTGGTTTTGGAGTTATGATTATAAAACTTTCATATTTAGGATGACAGTTACACTGTTATATTGAATAAAAAAACCAACTTGTGTCTTTGCAAACCTTACAAAAGATCATTTTTCTAGTACAACTAACAAAAAAACATATCTCTAGGCATTATTAGCCATTTTGCATGTGTTGTTTAGAAGTTATGTTTGAATACATTTTTATTGCTTTTTTCGCATTATCTCAGGATTCTAAGACTATTATAGTCATATTGAGTAAAAAACTACTTTTTGCATTTGCAAGATTTAAAAAAGCATATGTTTCGAGTAAAACTCCCAAAGATGCATTATTTCAGGCATTATTAGCCATTTTTCATGTGTGGTGTAGGAGTTATGTTTAAATAACTGTCATATTGAGTCGTACAGTAAACAGTTATATTGAGTAAAACCTCATGTTTGTATTTGCAAACCATTGAAAAACAACTTTATCTAGTAAAACTCACATGTATTCAAAATCACAGGCATTTTTAGACATTTTGCACGTTTGGATTAGGAATTATGTTTGAATACATTTTTATTGCTTTTTTCGCATTATCTCAGGATTCTAAGTACATTAATATCAAATTGAGTAACAATTCAAATTTTGTTTTTGCAAACCTTACCAAATGTTTTTTTTCTGGAGGACTCTCGAAGATGCATTTCTTCAGGCATTATTAGACATTTTGCATGTGTATTTTTGGAGTTATGTTTCAAAAACTGTCATTTTGAGTGTGACCAATATGAGTTCAGTAAAATCTAATTTTTGTATTTGTGATTCTTTCCAAAATACCTGATTCTGCTAAAACTCACATAAATTCAATAATAAAGGCTTTTTAAGACAAATTTCATATTTGGTTTTGGAGTTATGATTATAAACCTTTCATATTTAGTATGACATTTGCACTGTTATATTGAATAAAAAAACTAACTTGTTTCTTTGCAAACCTTACAAAATATCATTTTTCTAGTACAACTAACCAAAAAACATATCTCTAGGCATTATTAGCCATTTTGCATGTGTTGTTTAGAAGTTATGTTTGAATAAATTTTTATTGCTTTTTTCGCATTATCTCAGGAGTCTAAGACTATTATAGTCATATTGACTAAAAAACTACTTTTTGCATTTGCAAGATTTAAAAAAGCATATGTTTCCAGTAAAACTCCCAAAGATGCATTATTTCAGGCATTATTAGCCATTTTTCATGTGTGGTGTAGGAGTTATGTTTAAATAACTTTCATATTGAGTGTTACAGTATACAGTCATATTGAGTAAAACCTCATTTTTGTATTTGCAAACCATTGAAAAACAACTGTATCTAGTAAAACTCACATGTATTCAATATCACAGACATTTTTAGACATTTTGCACGTTTGGATTAGGAATTATGTTTGAATACATTTTTATTGCTTTGTTCGCATTATCTCAGGATTCTAAGTACATTACTGTCAAATTGAGTAACAAATCAAATTTTGTTTTTGCAAACCTTACCAAATGTTTTTATTCTGGAAAACTCTCGAAGATGCATTTCTTCAGGCATTATTAGACATTTTGCATGTGTATTTTTGGAGTTATGTTTCAAAAACTATCATTTTGAGTGTGACCAATATGAGGCCAGTAAAATCTAATATTTGTATTTGTGATTCTTTCCAAAATACCTGATTCTGCTAAAACTCACATAAATTCAATATTAAAGGCTTTTTAAGACAAATTTCATATTTGGTTTTGGAGTTATGATTATAAACCTTTCATATTTAGGATGACAGTTACACTGTTAAATTGAATAAAAAAACTAACTTGTGTCTTTGCAAACCTTACAAAAGATCATATTTCTAGTACAACTAACACAAAAACATATCTCTAGGCATTATTAGCCATTTTGCATGTGTTGTTTAGAAGTTATGTTTGAATACATTTTTATTGCTTTTTTCGCATTATCTCAGGATTCTAAGACTATTATAGTCATATTGAGTAAAAAACTACTTTTTGCATTTGCAAGATTTAAAAAAGCATATGTTTCGAGTAAAACTCCCAAAGATGCATTATTTCAGGCATTATTAGCCATTTTTCATGTGTGGCGTACGAGTGATGTTTAAATAACTGTCATATTGAGTGTTACAGTATACAGTTATATTGAGTAAAACCTCATTTTTGTATTTGCAAACCATTGAAAAACAACTGTATCTAGTAAAACTCACATGTATTCAATATCACAGGCATTTTTAGACATTTTGCACGTTTGGATTAGGAATTATGTTTGAATACATTTTTATTGCTTTTTTCGCATTATCTCAGGATTCTAAGTACATTACTGTCAAATTGAGTAACAAATCAAATTTTGTTTTTGCAAACCTTACCAAATGTTTTTTTTCTGGAAAACTCTCGAAGATGCATTTCTTCAGGCATTATTAGACATTTTGCATGTGTATTTTTGGAGTTATGTTTCAAAAACTGTCATTTTGAGTGTGACCAATATGAGGCCAGTAAAATCTAATATTTGTATTTGTGATTCTTTCCAAAATACCTGATTCTGCTAAAACTCACATAAATTCAATATTAAAGGCTTTTTAAGACAAATTTCATATTTGGTTTTGGAGTTATGATTATAAACCTTTCATATTTAGGATGACAGTTACACTGTTAAATTGAATATAACAACTAACTTGTGTCTTTGCAAACCTTACAAAAGATCATTTTTCTAGTACAACTAACCAAAAAACATATCTCTAGGCATTATTAGCCATTTTGCATGTGTTGTTTAGAAGTTATGTTTGAATACCTTTTTGTTGCTTTTTTCACATTATCTCAGGATTCTAAGACTATTATAGTCATATTGAGTAAAAAACTTCTTTTTGCATTTGTAAGATTTAAAAAAGCATATGTTTCAAGTAAAACTCCCAAAGATGCATTATTTCAGGCATTATTAGCTATTTTTCATGTGTGGTGTAGGAGTTATGTTTAAATAACTGTCATATTGAGTGTTACAGTATACAGTCATATTGAGTAAAACCTCATTTTTGTATTTGCAAACCATAGAAAAACAACTGTATCTAGTAAAACTCACATGTATTCAATATCACAGGCATTTTTAGACATTTTGCACGTTTGGATTAGGAATTATGTTTGAATGCATTTTTATTGCTTCGTTCGCATTATCTCAGGATTCTAAGTACATTACTGTCAAATTGAGAAACAAATATATTTATGTGTATTTTCACATTCAATGAGAAAAATATATGTAGCCTCTTATAAAAGGTTTATGCTCAAACTAACATTTACATGTTTTTCCCTGAAATATGACATACATGAGTGACTGCAAGACATACTTAATCAACAGTCAATAGCCTTACAGATCACACTGACGGTGGCCGTACAAACAACTTTAACGTTACAAATATGCGCCACATTGTGGAGCCACATCAAACAAGAATGACAAACACATTTCAGGAGAACATCTTCACCGTAACACAACATTAACACAACAGAAACAATACCCAGTATTCCATGTGTTACAATATACACCCCAACCACCTAACCCCGCCCAGCTCAACCAACGCACGGAGGGGGGCGGTGATGTTTTGGGGCGCGGGGTTGGGTGGTAGCAGGGGTGTAGCCCGGAAGAGTCAGCGCTGCATGGGCTTGTGGGTATTTGTTATGTTATGTTGTTTTTATGTTTTGTTACAGTGAGGATGTTTTCCTGAAATGTGTTTATCATTCTTGTTCGATGTGGATTCACAGTGTGGTGCATATTTGTAACAGTGTTAAAGTTGTTTGTACAGCCACCAGCAGTGTGACCTGTGTGGCTGTTGACCAAGTATGTCTTGCAGTCACTATCACATGCATGACAATACCGTGCACATCACACTCATCAGTAGGCATGCTAATGATTTGGTGAATGAGCGTATAAAAAGTCACCCGGCCAGACTTTGGGTCAATCCTACATGAGGGTCAGTAAAATTCTCACAGTGAAATGGTAGGATCAGTAAGTATGTTGCTAGGGTGGGGTAGCCATTCATGCAAGGTGAATCCACTTTGCATCAAGTTCCTGCATCCAGTGGCCCCCCACTAAAGTCAATGAGACACCCCTGATTCTTACTATTCAGAAAAAATCTGTAAAACAATGGTATTTTTCTGAGGAACCGCCAGCATTGTCACTTCACTAAAGGTGGTTGATCGTAATAATTTGGAAAAACTCTTTAGAATAAAGGTATTTTTCTGCAGAACTGTTTGCATCGTCACTTTATTAAAGGTGGTTGATCTTACCAATTTAGTAAAAATCTGTAAAATTATGATATTTCACCCCAAAACGTTTCATGAAAATATCCGTGAATATAATATTTTTGATCATTATTTGGTTTACAATGTTTTACTTTAGTTTTAAGGTTTTTGTTTGGCAGCCGTAGCTGCCAGGAAATGACCGTTTTTTTACAAAATTGATTTCTACAGTGTTCGCAAAGATAAAAGTTAGTTTTTTTTATTCAATATAACAGTAAAACTGTCATACTAAATATGAAAGGTTAATAAACATAACTCCAAAACCAAACATGAAATCTGTCTAAAAAAGCCCGTAATGTTGACTTTATGTGAGTTTTACCTGAATTAAGTATTTTGGAAAGATTCACAAATACAAAAATGTTGTTTTACTTGCCTCACATTGGTCACACTCAATAAGACAGTTTTTGAAACCTATCTCCAAAAATACACATGCAAATATACAAAAAAATGCCTAAAGAAATGTATCTTTGTGAGTTTTACTGGATAAAAAAACATTTTGTAAGGGTTGCAAAAATAAAAATAAATATTTTACCCAATTTGACAGTAATGTACTTAAAATCCTGAGATAATGCAAAAAGAGCAATAAAAATGTATTCCAACATAATTCCTAATCCAAACGTGCAAAATGTCTAAAAATGACTGTGATATTGAATCCATGTGAGTTTTACTAGATACAGTTGATTTTCTATGGTTTGCAAAATCAAAAATTAGGTTTTACTCAATATGACAGTATGACAGTTACACTGTTATATTGAATAAAAAAACTAACTTTTGTCTTTGCAAACCTTACAAAAGATCATTTTTCTAGTACAACTAACCAAAATACATATCTCTAGGCATTATTAGCCATTTTGCATGTGTTGTTTAGAAGTTATGTTTGAATAAATTTTTATTGCTTTTTTCGCATTATCTCAGGAGTCTAAGACTATTATAGTCATATTGACTAAAAAACTACTTTTTGCATTTGCAAGATTTAAAAAAGCATATGTTTCGAGTAAAACTCCCAAAGATACATTATTTCAGGCATTATTAGCCATTTTTCATGTGTAGTGTAGGAGTTATGTTTAAATAACTGTCATATTGAGTGTTACAGTATACAGTCATATTGAGTAAAACCTCATTTTTGTATTTGCAAACCATTGAAAACCAACTGTATCTAGTAAAACTCACATGTATTCAATATCACAGGCATTTTTAGACATTTTGCACGTTTGGATTAGGAATTATGTTTGAATACATTTTTATTGCTTTTTTCGCATTATCTCAGGATTCTAAGTACATTACTGTCAAATTGAGTAACAAATCAAATTTTGTTTTTGCAAACCTTACCAAATGTTTTTTTTCTGGAAAACTCTCGAAGATGCATTTCTTCAGGCATTATTAGACATTTTGCATGTGTATTTTTGGAGTTATGTTTCAAAAACTGTCATTTTGAGTGTGACCAATATGAGTTCAGTAAAATCTAATATTTGTATTTGTGATTCTTTCCAAAATACCTGATTCTGCTAAAACTCACATAAATTCAATATTAAAGGCTTTTTAAGACACATTTCATATTTGGTTTTGGAGTTATGATTATAAAACTTTCATATTTAGGATGACAGTTACACTGTTATATTGAATAAAAAAACCAACTTGTGTCTTTGCAAACCTTACAAAAGATCATTTTTCTAGTACAACTAACAAAAAAACATATCTCTAGGCATTATTAGCCATTTTGCATGTGTTGTTTAGAAGTTATGTTTGAATACATTTTTATTGCTTTTTTAGCATTATCTCAGGATTCTAAGACTATTATAGTCATATTGAGTAAAAAACTACTTTTTGCATTTGCAAGATTTAAAAAAGCATATGTTTCGAGTAAAACTCCCAAAGATGCATTATTTCAGGCATTATTAGCCATTTTTCATGTGTGGTGTAGGAGTTATGTTTAAATAACTGTCATATTGAGTCGTACAGTAAACAGTTATATTGAGTAAAACCTCATGTTTGTATTTGCAAACCATTGAAAAACAACTTTATCTAGTAAAACTCACATGTATTCAAAATCACAGGCATTTTTAGACATTTTGCACGTTTGGATTAGGAATTATGTTTGAATACATTTTTATTGCTTTTTTTGCATTATCTCAGGATTCTAAGTACATTAATGTCAAATTGAGTAACAATTCAAATTTTGTTTTTGCAAACCTTACCAAATGTTTTTTTTCTGGAGGACTCTCGAAGATGCATTTCTTCAGGCATTATTAGACATTTTGCATGTGTATTTTTGGAGTTATGTTTCAAAAACTGTCATTTTGAGTGTGACCAATATGAGTTCAGTAAAATCTAATTTTTGTATTTGTGATTCTTTCCAAAATACCTGATTCTGCTAAAACTCACATAAATTCAATAATAAAGGCTTTTTAAGACAAATTTCATATTTGGTTTTGGAGTTATGATTATAAACCTTTCATATTTAGTATGACATTTGCACTGTTATATTGAATAAAAAAACTAACTTGTTTCTTTGCAAACCTTACAAAATATCATTTTTCTAGTACAACTAACCAAAAAACATATCTCTAGGCATTATTAGCCATTTTGCATGTGTTGTTTAGAAGTTATGTTTGAATAAATTTTTATTGCTTTTTTCGCATTATCTCAGGAGTCTAAGACTATTATAGTCATATTGACTAAAAAACTACTTTTTGCATTTGCAAGATTTAAAAAAGCATATGTTTCCAGTAAAACTCCCAAAGATGCATTATTTCAGGCATTATTAGCCATTTTTCATGTGTGGTGTAGGAGTTATGTTTAAATAACTGTCATATTGAGTGTTACAGTATACAGTCATATTGAGTAAAACCTCATTTTTGTATTTGCAAACCATTGAAAAACAACTGTATCTAGTAAAACACACATGTATTCAATATCACAGGCATTTTTAGACATTTTGCACGTTTGGATTAGGAATTATGTTTGAATACATTTGTATTGCTTTTTTCGCATTATCTCAGGATTCTAAGTGCATTACTGTCAAATTGAGTAACAAATCAAATTTTGTTTTTGCAAACCTTACCAGATGTTTTTTTTTTTTTTCAGGAAAACTCTCGAAGATGCATTTCTTCAGGCATTATTAGACATTTTGCATGTGTATTTTTGGAGTTATGTTTCAAAAACTGTCATTTTAAATGTGACCAATATGAGGCCAGTAAAATCTAATATTTGTATTTGTGATTCTTTCCAAAATACCCGACTCTGCTAAAACTCACATAAATTCAATATTAAAGGCTTTTTAAGACAAATTTCATATTTGGTTTTGGAGTTATGATTATAAACCTTTCATATTTAGTATGACATTTGCACTGTTATATTGAATAAAAAAACTAACTTGTTTCTTTGCAAACCTTACAAAATATCATTTTTCTAGTACAACTAACAAAAAAACATATCTCTAGGCATTATTAGCCATTTTGCATGTGTTGTTTAGAAGTTATGTTTGAATACATTTTTATTGCTTTTTTCGCATTATCTCAGGATTCTAAGACTATTATAGTCATATTGAGTAAAAAACTACTTTTTGCATTTGCAAGATTTAAAAAAGCATATGTTTCAAGTAAAACTCCCAAAGATGCATTATTTCAGGCATTATTAGCTATTTTTATCATGTGTGGTGTAGGAGTTATGTTTAAATAACTGTCATATTGAGTGTTACAGTATACAGTCATATTGAGTAATTTGTATTTGCAAACCATAGAAAAACAACTGTATCTAGTAAAACTCACATGTATTCAATATCACAGGCATTTTTAGACATTTTGCACGTTTGGATTAGGAATTAAGTTTGAATACATTTTTATTGCTTTTTTCGCATTATCTCAGGATTCTAAGTACATTACTGTCAAATTGAGTAACAAATCAAATTTTGCTTTTGCTAACCTTACCAGATGTTTTTTTTTTCAGGAGAACTCTCGAAGATATATTTCTTCAGGCATTATTAGACATTTTGCATGTGTATTTTTGGAGTTATGTTTCAAAAACTGTCATTTTGAGTGTGACCAATATGAGTTCAGTAAAACCTAATATTTGTATTTGTGATTCTTTCCAAAATACCTTATTCTGCTAAAACTTACATAAATTCAATATTAAAGGCTTTTTAAGACACATTTCATATTTGGTTTTGGAGTTATGATTATAAACCTTTCATATTTAGGATGACAGTTACACTGTTATATTGAATAAAAAAACTAACTTGCGTCTTTGCAAACCTTACAAAAGATCATTTTTCTGGTACAACTAACAAAAAAACATATCTCTAGGCATTATTAGCCATTTTGCATGTGTTTTTTAGAAGTTATGTTTGAATACTTTTAATTGCTTTTTTCGCATTATCTCAGGATTCTAAGACTATTGTAGTCATATTGAGTAAAAAACTACTTTTTGCATTTGCAAGATTTAAAAAAGCATATGTTTCAAGTAAAACTCCCAAAGATGCATTATTTCAGGCATTATTAGCCATTTTTCATGTGTGGTGTAGGAGTTATCTTTAAATAACTGTCATATTGAGTGTTACAGTATACAGTCATATTGAGTAAAACCTCATTTTTGTATTTGCAAACCATTGAAAAACAACTGTATCTAGTAAAACTCACATGTATTCAATATCACAGGCATTTTTAGACATTTTGCACGTTTGGATTAGGAATTATGTTTGAATAGATTTTTATTGCTTTGTTCGCATTATCTCAGGATTCTAAGTACATTACTGTCAAATTGAGTAACAAATCAAATTTTGTTTTTGCAAACCTTACCAAATGTTTTTTTTCTGGAAAACTCTCAAAGATGCATTTCTTCAGGCATTATTAGACATTTTGCATGTGTATTTTTGGAGTTATGTTTCAAAAACTGTCATTTTGAGTGTGACCAATATGAGTTCAGTAAAATCTAATATTTGTATTTTTGATTCTTTCCAAAATACCTGATTCTGCTAAAACTCACATAAATTCAATATTAAAGGCTTTTTAAGACAAATTTCATATTTGGTTTTGGAGTTATGATTATAAACCTTTCATATTTAGTATGACAGTTACACTGTTATATTAAATAAAAAATCTAACTTGTGTCTTTGCAAACCTTACAAAAGATCATTTTTCTAGTACAACTAACAAAAAAACATATCTCTATGCATTATTAGCCATTTTGCATGTGTTGTTTAGAAATTATGTTTGAATAATTTTTTATTGCTTTTTTCGCATTATCTCAGGAGTCTAAGACTATTATAGTCATATTGACTAAAAAACTACTTTTTGCATTTGCAAGATTTAAAAAAGCATATGTTTCGGGTAAAACTCCCGAAGATGCATTATTTCAGGCATTATTAGCCATTTTTCATGTGTGGTGTAGGAGTTATCTTTAAATAACTGTCATATTGAGTGTTACAGTATACAGTCATATTGAGTAAAACCTCATGTTTGTATTTGCAAACCATTTAAAAACAACTGTATCTAGTAAAACTCACATGTATTCAATATCACAGGCATTTTTAGACATTTTGCACGTTTGGATTAGGAATTATGTTTGAATACATTTTTATTGCTTTTTTCGCATTATCTCAGGATTCTAAGTACATTACTGTCAAATTGAGTAACAAATCAAATTTTGTTTTTGCTAACCTTACCAGATGTTTTTTTTTTTCAGGAGAACTCTCGAAGATATATTTCTTCAGGCATTATTAGACATTTTGCATGTGTATTTTTGGAGTTATGTTTCGAAAACTGTCATTTTGAGTGTGACCAATATGAGGCCAGTAAAACCTAATATTTGTATTTGTGATTCTTTCCAAAATACCTGATTCTGCAAAAACTTACATAAATTCAATATTAAAGGCTTTTTAAGACAAATGTCATATTTGGTTTTGGAGTTATGATTATAAACCTTTCATATTTAGTATGACAGTTACACTGTTATATTGAATAAAACAACTAACTTGTGTCTTTGCAAACCTTACAAAAGATCATTTTTCTAGTACAACTAACCAAAATACACATCTCTAGGCATTATTAGCCATTTTGCATGTGTTGTTTAGAAGTTATGTTTGAATACATTTTTATTGCTTTTTTCGCATTATCTCAGGATTCTAAGACTATAATAGTCATATTGAGTAAAAAACAACTTTTTGCATTTGCAAGATTTAAAAAAGCATATGTTTCGAGTAAAACTCCCAAAGATGCATTATTTCAGGCATTATTAGCCATTTTTCATGTGTGGTGTAGGAGTTATGTTTAAATAACTGTCATATTGAGTGTTACAGTATACAGTCATATTGAGTAAAACCTCCTTTTTGTATTTGCAAACCATTGAAAAACAACTGTATCTAGTAAAACTCACATGTATTCAATATCACAGGCATTTTTAGACATTTTGCACGTTTGGATTAGGAATTATGTTTGAATACATTTGTATTTCTTTTTTCGCATTATCTCAGGATTCTAAGTACATGACTGTCAAATTGAGTAACAAATCAAATTTTGTTTTTGCAAACCTTACCAGATGTTTTTTTTTTTTCAGGAAAACTCTCGAAGATGCATTTCTTCAGGCATTATTAGACATTTTGCATGTGTATTTTTGGAGTTATGTTTCAAAAACTGTCATTTTGAGTGTGACCAATATGAGGCCAGTAAAATCTAATATTTGTATTTGTGATTCTTTCCAAAACACCTGATTCTGCTAAAACTCACATAAATTCAATATTAAAGGCTTTTTAAGACAAATTTCATATTTGGTTTTGGAGTTATGATTATAAACCTTTCATATTTAGGATGACAGTTACACTGTTAAATTGAATAAAAAAACTAACTTGTGTCTTTGCAAACCTTACAAAAGATCATATTTCTAGTACAACTAACAAAAAAACATATCTCTAGGCATTATTAGCCATTTTGCATGTGTTGTTTAGAAGTTATGTTTGAATACATTTTTATTGCTTTTTTCGCATTATCTCAGGATTCTAAGACTATTATAGTCATATTGAGTAAAAAACAACTTTTTGCATTTGCAAGATTTAAAAAAGCATATGTTTCGGGTAAAACTCCCGAAGATGCATTATTTCAGGCATTATTAGCCATTTTTCATGTGTGGTGTAGGAGTTATCTTTAAATAACTGTCACATTGAGTGTTACAGTATACAGTCATATTGAGTAAAACCTCATTTTTGGATTTGCAAACCATTGAAAAACAACTGTATCTAGTAAAACTCACATGTATTCAATATCACAGGCATTTTTAGACATTTTGCACGTTTGGATTAGGAGTTATGTTTGAATACATTTTTATTGCTTTTTTCGCATTATCTCAGGATTCTAAGTACATTACTGTCAAATTGAGTAACAAATCAAATTTTGTTTTTGCAAACCTTACCAAATGTTTTTTTTCTGGAAAACTCTCAAAGATGCATTTCTTCAGGCATTATTAGACATTTTGCATGTGTATTTTTGGAGTTATGTTTCAAAAACTGTCATTTTGAGTGTGACCAATATGAGTTCAGTAAAATCTAATATTTGTATTTGTGATTCTTTCCAAAATACCTGATTTTGCTAAAACTCACATAAATTCAATATTAAAGGCTTTTTAAGACAAATTTCATATTTGGTTTTGGAGTTATGATTATAAACCTATCATATTTAGTATGACAGTTACACTGTTATATTAAATAAAAAATCTAACTTGTGTCTTTGCAAACCTTACAAAAGATCATTTTTCTAGTACAACTAACAAAAAAACAAATCTCTAGGCATTATTAGCCATTTTGCATGTGTTGTTTAGAAGTTATGTTTGAATACATTTTTATTGCTTTTTTCGCATTATCTCAGGAGTCTAAGACTATTATAGTCATATTGACTAAAAAACTACTTTTTGAATTTGCAAGATTTAAAAAAGCATATGTTTCGAGTAAAACTCCCAAAGATGCATTATTTCAGGCATTATTAGCCATTTTTCATGTGTGGTGTAGGAGTTATGTTTAAATAACTGTCATATTGAGTGTTACAGTATACAGTCATATTGAGTAAAACCTCATTTTTGTATTTGCAAACCATTGAAAAACAACTGTATCTAGTAAAACTCACATGTATTCAATATCACAGGCATTTTTAGACATTTTGCACGTTTGGATTAGGAGTTATGTTTGAATACATTTTTATTGCTTTTTTCGCATTATCTCAGGATTCTAAGTGCATTACTGTCAAATTGAGTAACAAATCAAATTTTGTTTTTGCAAACCTTACCAAATGTTTTTTTTTTCAGGAAAACTCTCGAAGATGCATTTCTTCAGGCATTATTAGACATTTTGCATGTGTATTTTTGGAGTTATGTTTCAAAAACTGTCATTTTGAGTGTGACCAATATGAGTTCAGTAAAATCAAATATTTGTATTTGTGATTCTTTCCAAAATACCTGATTCTGCTAAAACTCACATAAATTCAATATTAAAGGCTTTTTAAGACAAATTTCATATTTGGTTTTGGAGTTATGATTATAAACCTTTCATATTTAGTATGACAGTTACACTGTTATATTGAATAAAAAAACTAACTTGTGTCTTTGCAAACCTTACAAAAGATCATTTTTCTAGTACAACTAACCAAAATACATATCTCTAGGCATTATTAGCCATTTTGCATGTGTTGTTTAGAAGTTATGTTTGAATATATTTGTATTGCTTTTTTCGCATTATCTCAGGATTCTAAGACTATTATAGTCATATTGAGTAAAAAACAACTTTTTGCATTTGCAAGATTTAAAAAAGCATATGTTTAGAGTAAAACTCCCAAAGATGCATTATTTCAGGCATTATTAGCCATTTTTCATGTGTGGTGTAGGATTTATGTTTAAATAACTGTCATATTGAGTGTTACAGTATACAGTCATATTGAGTAAAACCTCATTTTTGTATTTGCAAACCATTGAAAAACAACTGTATCTAGTAAAACTCACATGTATTCAATATCACAGGCATTTTTAGACATTTTGCACGTTTGGATTATGAATTATGTTTGAATATATTGTTATTGCTTTTTTCGCATTATCTCAGGATTCTAAGTACATTACTGTCAGATTGAGTAACAAATCAAATTTTGTTTTTGCAAACCTTACCAGGTGTTTTTTTTTTTTCAGGAAAACTCTCGAAGATGCATTTCTTCAGGCATTATTAGACATTTTGCATGTGTATTTTTGGAGTTATGTTTCAAAAACTGTCATTTTGAGTGTGACCAATATGAGGCCAGTAAAATCTAGTATTTGTATTTGTGATTCTTTCCAAAACACCTGATTCTGCTAAAACTCACATAAATTCAATATTAAAGGCTTTTTAAGACAAATTTCATATTTGGTTTTGGAGTTATGATTATAAACCTTTCATATTTAGGATGACAGTTACACTGTTAAATTGAATAAAAAAACTAACTTGTGTCTTTGCAAACCTTACAAAAGATCATATTTCTAGTACAAGTAACAAAAAAACATATCTCTAGGCATTATTAGCCATTTTGCATGTGTTGTTTAGAAGTTATGTTTGAATACATTTTTATTGCTTTTTTCGCATTATCTCAGGATTCTAAGACTATTATAGTCATATTGAGTAAAAAACTTCTTTTTGCATTTGCAAGATTTAAAAAAGCATATGTTTCGGGTAAAACTCCCGAAGATGCATTATTTCAGGCATTATTAGCCATTTTTCATGTGTGGTGTAGGAGTTATCTTTAAATAACTGTCACATTGAGTGTTACAGTATACAGTCATATTGAGTAAAACCTCATTTTTGTATTTGCAAACCATTGAAAAACAACTGTATCTAGTAAAACTCACATGTATTCAATATCACAGGCATTTTTAGACATTTTGCACGTTTGGATTAGGAATTATGTTTGAATACATTTTTATTGCTTTTTTCGCATTATCTCAGGATTCTAAGTACATTACTGTCAAATTGAGTAACAAATCAAATTTTGTTTTTGCAAACCTTACCAAATGTTTTTTTTCTGGAAAACTCTCAAAGATGCATTTCTTCAGGCATTATTAGACATTTTGCATGTGTATTTTTGGAGTTATGTTTCAAAAACTGTCATTTTGAGTGTGACCAATATGAGTTCAGTAAAATCTAATATTTGTATTTGTGATTCTTTCCAAAATACCTGATTCTGCTAAAACTCACATAAATTCAATATTAAAGGCTTTTTAAGACAAATTTCATATTTGGTTTTGGAGTTATGATTATAAACCTATCATATTTAGTATGACAGTTACACTGTTATATTAAATAAAAAATCTAACTTGTGTCTTTGCAAACCTTACAAAAGATCATTTTTCTAGTACAACTAACAAAAAAACATATCTCTAGGCATTATTAGCCAATTTGCATGTGTTGTTTAGAAGTTATGTTTGAATACATTTTTATTGCTTTTTTCGCATTATCTCAGGAGTCTAAGACTATTATAGTCATATTGACTAAAAAACTACTTTTTGAATTTGCAAGATTTAAAAAAGCATATGTTTCGAGTAAAACTCCCAAAGATGCATTATTTCAGGCATTATTAGCCATTTTTCATGTGTGGTGTAGGAGTTATGTTTAAATAACTGTCATATTGAGTGTTACAGTATACAGTCATATTGAGTAAAACCTCATTTTTGTATTTGCAAACCATTGAAAAACAACTGTATCTAGTAAAACACACATGTATTCAATATCACAGGCATTTTTAGACATTTTGCACGTTTGGATTAGGAATTATGTTTGAATACATTTGTATTGCTTTTTTCGCATTATCTCAGGATTCTAAGTGCATTACTGTCAAATTGAGTAACAAATCAAATTTTGTTTTTGCAAACCTTACCAAATGTTTTTTTTTTCAGGAAAACTCTCGAAGATGCATTTCTTCAGGCATTATTAGACATTTTGCATGTGTATTTTGTGAGTTATGTTTCAAAAACTGTCATTTTGAGTGTGACCAATATGAGTTCAGTAAAATCTAATATTTGTATTTGTGATTCTTTCCAAAATACCTGATTCTGCTAAAACTCACATAAATTCAATATTAAAGGCTTTTTAAGACAAATTTCATATTTGGTTTTGGAGTTATGATTATAAACCTATCATATTTAGTATGACAGTTACACTGTTATATTAAATAAAAAATCTAACTTGTGTCTTTGCAAACCTTACAAAAGATCATTTTTCTAGTACAACTAACAAAAAAACATATCTCTAGGCATTATTAGCCAATTTGCATGTGTTGTTTAGAAGTTATGTTTGAATACATTTTTATTGCTTTTTTCGCATTATCTCAGGAGTCTAAGACTATTATAGTCATATTGACTAAAAAACTACTTTTTGAATTTGCAAGATTTAAAAAAGCATATGTTTCGAGTAAAACTCCCAAAGATGCATTATTTCAGGCATTATTAGCCATTTTTCATGTG
The DNA here is from genome assembly GCF_033978795.1 of Nerophis ophidion. NCBI lineage: Eukaryota > Metazoa > Chordata > Actinopteri > Syngnathiformes > Syngnathidae > Nerophis > Nerophis ophidion. Next base: position 252,418 of record NW_026907032.1, read on the forward strand.
TGGTGTAGGAGTTATGTTTAAATAACTGTCATATTGAGTGTTACAGTATACAGTCATATTGAGTAAAACCTCATTTTTGTATTTGCAAACCATTGAAAAACAACTGTATCTAGTAAAACACACATGTATTCAATATCACAGGCATTTTTAGACATTTTGCACGTTTGGATTAGGAATTATGTTTGAATACATTTGTATTGCTTTTTTCGCATTATCTCAGGATTCTAAGTGCATTACTGTCAAATTGAGTAACAAATCAAATTTTGTTTTTGCAAACCTTACCAAATGTTTTTTTTTTCAGGAAAACTCTCGAAGATGCATTTCTTCAGGCATTATTAGACATTTTGCATGTGTATTTTTGGAGTTATGTTTCAAAAACTGTCATTTTGAGTGTGACCAATATGAGTTCAGTAAAATCAAATATTTGTATTTGTGATTCTTTCCAAAATACCTGATTCTGCTAAAACTCACATAAATTCAATATTAAAGGCTTTTTAAGACAAATTTCATATTTGGTTTTGGAGTTATGATTATAAACCTTTCATATTTAGTATGACAGTTACACTGTTATATTAAATAAAAAATCTAACTTGTGTCTTTGCAAACCTTACAAAAGATCATTTTTCTAGTACAACTAACAAAAAAACATATCTCTATGCATTATTAGCCATTTTGCATGTGTTGTTTAGAAATTATGTTTGAATAATTTTTTATTGCTTTTTTCGCATTATCTCAGGAGTCTAAGACTATTATAGTCATATTGACTAAAAAACTACTTTTTGCATTTGCAAGATTTAAAAAAGCATATGTTTCGGGTAAAACTCCCGAAGATGCATTATTTCAGGCATTATTAGCCATTTTTCATGTGTGGTGTAGGAGTTATCTTTAAATAACTGTCATATTGAGTGTTACAGTATACAGTCATATTGAGTAAAACCTCATGTTTGTATTTGCAAACCATTTAAAAACAACTGTATCTAGTAAAACTCACATGTATTCAATATCACAGGCATTTTTAGACATTTTGCACGTTTGGATTAGGAATTATGTTTGAATACATTTTTATTGCTTTTTTCGCATTATCTCAGGATTCTAAGTACATTACTGTCAAATTGAGTAACAAATCAAATTTTGTTTTTGCTAACCTTACCAGATGTTTTTTTTTCAGGAGAACTCTCGAAGATATATTTCTTCAGGCATTATTAGACATTTTGCATGTGTATTTTTGGAGTTATGTTTCGAAAACTGTCATTTTGAGTGTGACCAATATGAGGCCAGTAAAACCTAATATTTGTATTTGTGATTCTTTCCAAAATACCTGATTCTGCAAAAACTTACATAAATTCAATATTAAAGGCTTTTTAAGACAAATGTCATATTTGGTTTTGGAGTTATGATTATAAACCTTTCATATTTAGTATGACAGTTACACTGTTATATTGAATAAAACAACTAACTTGTGTCTTTGCAAACCTTACAAAAGATCATTTTTCTAGTACAACTAACCAAAATACATATCTCTAGGCATTATTAGCCATTTTGCATGTGTTGTTTAGAAGTTATGTTTGAATACATTTTTATTGCTTTTTTCGCATTATCTCAGGATTCTAAGACTATAATAGTCATATTGAGTAAAAAACTACTTTTTGCATTTGCAAGATTTAAAAAAGCATATGTTTCGAGTAAAACTCCCAAAGATGCATTATTTCAGGCATTATTAGCCATTTTTCATGTGTGGTGTAGGAGTTATGTTTAAATAACTGTCATATTGAGTGTTACAGTATACAGTCATATTGAGTAAAACCTCATTTTTGTATTTGCAAACCATTGAAAAACAACTGTATCTAGTAAAACTCACATGTATTCAATATCACAGGCATTTTTAGACATTTTGCACGTTTGGATTAGGAATTATGTTTGAATACATTTGTATGTCTTTTTTCGCATTATCTCAGGATTCTAAGTACATGACTGTTAAATTGAGTAACAAATCAAATTTTGTTTTTGCAAACCTTACCAGATGTTTTTTTTTTTTTCAGGAAAACTCTCGAAGATGCATTTCTTCAGGCATTATTAGACATTTTGCATGTGTATTTTTGGAGTTATGTTTCAAAAACTGTCATTTTGAGTGTGACCAATATGAGGCCAGTAAAATCTAATATTTGTATTTGTGATTCTTTCCAAAACACCTGATTCTGCTAAAACTCACATAAATTCAATATTAAAGGCTTTTTAAGACAAATTTCATATTTGGTTTTGGAGTTATGATTATAAACCTTTCATATTTAGGATGACAGTTACACTGTTAAATTGAATAAAAAAACTAACTTGTGTCTTTGCAAACCTTACAAAAGATCATATTTCTAGTACAACTAACAAAAAAACAGATCTCTAGGCATTATTAGCCATTTTGCATGTGTTGTTTAGAAGTTATGTTTGAATACATTTTTATTGCTTTTTTCGCATTATCTCAGGATTCTAAGACTATTATAGTCATATTGAGTAAAAAACTACTTTTTGCATTTGCAAGATTTAAAAAAGCATATGTTTCGGGTAAAACTCCCGAAGATGCATTATTTCAGGCATTATTAGCCATTTTTCATGTGTGGTGTAGGAGTTATCTTTAAATAACTGTCATATTGAGTGTTACAGTATACAGTCATATTGAGTAAAACCTCATTTTTGTATTTGCAAACCATTGAAAAACAACTGTATCTAGTAAAACTCACATGTATTCAATATCACAGGCATTTTTAGACATTTTGCACGTTTGGATTAGGAATTATGTTTGAATACAATTTTATTGCTTTTTTCGCATTATATCAGGATTCTAAGTACATTACTGTCAAATTGAGTAACAAATCAAATTTTGTTTTTGCTAACCTTACCAGATGTTTTTTTTTCAGGAGAACTCTCGAAGATATATTTCTTCAGGCATTATTAGACATTTTGCATGTGTATTTTTGGAGTTATGTTTCGAAAACTGTCATTTTGAGTGTGACCAATATGAGGCCAGTAAAACCTAATATTTGTATTTGTGATTCTTTCCAAAATACCTGATTCTGCAAAAACTTACATAAATTCAATATTAAAGGCTTTTTAAGACAAATGTCATATTTGGTTTTGGAGTTATGATTATAAACCTTTCATATTTAGTATGACAGTTACACTGTTATATTGAATAAAACAACTAACTTGTGTCTTTGCAAACCTTACAAAAGATCATTTTTCTAGTACAACTAACCAAAATACATATCTCTAGGCATTATTAGCCATTTTGCATGTGTTGTTTAGAAGTTATGTTTGAATACATTTTTATTGCTTTTTTCGCATTATCTCAGGATTCTAAGACTATAATAGTCATATTGAGTAAAAAACTACTTTTTGCATTTGCAAGATTTAAAAAAGCATATGTTTCGAGTAAAACTCCCAAAGATGCATTATTTCAGGCATTATTAGCCATTTTTCATGTGTGGTGTAGGAGTTATGTTTAAATAACTGTCATATTGAGTGTTACAGTATACAGTCATATTGAGTAAAACCTCATTTTTGTATTTGCAAACCATTGAAAAACAACTGTATCTAGTAAAACTCACATGTATTCAATATCACAGGCATTTTTAGACATTTTGCACGTTTGGATTAGGAATTATGTTTGAATACATTTGTATTTCTTTTTTCGCATTATCTCAGGATTCTAAGAAGATGACTGTTAAATTGAGTAACAAATCAAATTTTGTTTTTGCAAACCTTACCAGATGTTTTTTTTTTTTTCAGGAAAACTCTCGAAGATGCATTTCTTCAGGCATTATTAGACATTTTGCATGTGTATTTTTGGAGTTATGTTTCAAAAACTGTCATTTTGAGTGTGACCAATATGAGGCCAGTAAAATCTAATATTTGTATTTGTGATTCTTTCCAAAACACCTGATTCTGCTAAAACTCACATAAATTCAATATTAAAGGCTTTTTAAGACAAATTTCATATTTGGTTTTGGAGTTATGATTATAAACCTTTCATATTTAGGATGACAGTTACACTGTTAAATTGAATAAAAAAACTAACTTGTGTCTTTGCAAACCTTACAAAAGATCATATTTCTAGTACAACTAACAAAAAAACATATCTCTAGGCATTATTAGCCATTTTGCATGTGTTGTTTAGAAGTTATGTTTGAATACATTTTTATTGCTTTTTTCGCATTATCTCAGGATTCTAAGACTATTATAGTCATATTGAGTAAAAAACTACTTTTTGCATTTGCAAGATTTAAAAAAGCATATGTTTCGGGTAAAACTCCCGAAGATGCATTATTTCAGGCATTATTAGCCATTTTTCATGTGTGGTGTAGGAGTTATCTTTAAATAACTGTCATATTGAGTGTTACAGTATACAGTCATATTGAGTAAAACCTCATGTTTGTATTTGCAAACCATTTAAAAACAACTGTATATAGTAAAATTCACATGTATTCAATATCACAGGCATTTTTAGACATTTTGCACGTTTGGATTAGGAATTATGTTTGAATACATTTTTATTGCTTTTTTCGCATTATCTCAGGATTCTAAGTACATTACTGTCAAATTGAGTAACAAATCAAATTTTGTTTTTGCTAACCTTACCAGATGTTTTTTTTTTCAGGAGAACTCTCGAAGATATATTTCTTCAGGCATTATTAGACATTTTGCATGTGTATTTTTGGAGTTATGTTTCGAAAACTGTCATTTTGAGTGTGACCAATATGAGGCCAGTAAAACCTAATATTTGTATTTGTGATTCTTTCCAAAATACCTGATTCTGCAAAAACTTACATAAATTCAATATTAAAGGCTTTTTAAGACAAATGTCATATTTGGTTTTGGAGTTATGATTATAAACCTTTCATATTTAGTATGACAGTTACACTGTTATATTGAATAAAACAACTAACTTGTGTCTTTGCAAACCTTACAAAAGATCATTTTTCTAGTACAACTAACCAAAATACATATCTCTAGGCATTATTAGCCATTTTGCATGTGTTGTTTAGAAGTTATGTTTGAATACATTTTTATTGCTTTTTTCGCATTATCTCAGGATTCTAAGACTATAATAGTCATATTGAGTAAAAAACTACTTTTTGCATTTGCAAGATTTAAAAAAGCATATGTTTCGAGTAAAACTCCCAAAGATGCATTATTTCAGGCATTATTAGCCATTTTTCATGTGTGGTGTAGGAGTTATGTTTAAATAACTGTCATATTGAGTGTTACAGTATACAGTCATATTGAGTAAAACCTCATTTTTGTATTTGCAAACCATTGAAAAACAACTGTATCTAGTAAAACTCACATGTATTCAATATCACAGGCATTTTTAGACATTTTGCACGTTTGGATTAGGAATTATGTTTGAATACATTTGTATGTCTTTTTTCGCATTATCTCAGGATTCTAAGTACATGACTGTTAAATTGAGTAACAAATCAAATTTTGTTTTTGCAAACCTTACCAGATGTTTTTTTTTTTTTCAGGAAAACTCTCGAAGATGCATTTCTTCAGGCATTATTAGACATTTTGCATGTGTATTTTTGGAGTTATGTTTCAAAAACTGTCATTTTGAGTGTGACCAATATGAGGCCAGTAAAATCTAATATTTGTATTTGTGATTCTTTCCAAAACACCTGATTCTGCTAAAACTCACATAAATTCAATATTAAAGGCTTTTTAAGACAAATTTCATATTTGGTTTTGGAGTTATGATTATAAACCTTTCATATTTAGGATGACAGTTACACTGTTAAATTGAATAAAAAAACTAACTTGTGTCTTTGCAAACCTTACAAAAGATCATATTTCTAGTACAACTAACAAAAAAACAGATCTCTAGGCATTATTAGCCATTTTGCATGTGTTGTTTAGAAGTTATGTTTGAATACATTTTTATTGCTTTTTTCGCATTATCTCAGGATTCTAAGACTATTATAGTCATATTGAGTAAAAAACTACTTTTTGCATTTGCAAGATTTAAAAAAGCATATGTTTCGGGTAAAACTCCCGAAGATGCATTATTTTAGGCATTATTAGCCATTTTTCATGTGTGGTGTAGGAGTTATCTTTAAATAACTGTCATATTGAGTGTTACAGTATACAGTCATATTGAGTAAAACCTCATTTTTGTATTTGCAAACCATTGAAAAACAACTGTATCTAGTAAAACTCACATGTATTCAATATCACAGGCATTTTTAGACATTTTGCACGTTTGGATTAGGAATTATGTTTGAATACAATTTTATTGCTTTTTTCGCATTATATCAGGATTCTAAGTACATTACTGTCAAATTGAGTAACAAATCAAATTTTGTTTTTGCTAACCTTACCAGATGTTTTTTTTTCAGGAGAACTCTCGAAGATATATTTCTTCAGGCATTATTAGACATTTTGCATGTGTATTTTTGGAGTTATGTTTCGAAAACTGTCATTTTGAGTGTGACCAATATGAGGCCAGTAAAACCTAATATTTGTATTTGTGATTCTTTCCAAAATACCTGATTCTGCAAAAACTTACATAAATTCAATATTAAAGGCTTTTTAAGACAAATGTCATATTTGGTTTTGGAGTTATGATTATAAACCTTTCATATTTAGTATGACAGTTACACTGTTATATTGAATAAAACAACTAACTTGTGTCTTTGCAAACCTTACAAAAGATCATTTTTCTAGTACAACTAACCAAAATACATATCTCTAGGCATTATTAGCCATTTTGCATGTGTTGTTTAGAAGTTATGTTTGAATACATTTTTATTGCTTTTTTCGCATTATCTCAGGATTCTAAGACTATAATAGTCATATTGAGTAAAAAACTACTTTTTGCATTTGCAAGATTTAAAAAAGCATATGTTTCGAGTAAAACTCCCAAAGATGCATTATTTCAGGCATTATTAGCCATTTTTCATGTGTGGTGTAGGAGTTATGTTTAAATAACTGTCATATTGAGTGTTACAGTATACAGTCATATTGAGTAAAACCTCATTTTTGTATTTGCAAACCATTGAAAAACAACTGTATCTAGTAAAACTCACATGTATTCAATATCACAGGCATTTTTAGACATTTTGCACGTTTGGATTAGGAATTATGTTTGAATACATTTGTATTTCTTTTTTCGCATTATCTCAGGATTCTAAGAAGATGACTGTTAAATTGAGTAACAAATCAAATTTTGTTTTTGCAAACCTTACCAGATGTTTTTTTTTTTTTCAGGAAAACTCTCGAAGATGCATTTCTTCAGGCATTATTAGACATTTTGCATGTGTATTTTTGGAGTTATGTTTCAAAAACTGTCATTTTGAGTGTGACCAATATGAGGCCAGTAAAATCTAATATTTGTATTTGTGATTCTTTCCAAAACACCTGATTCTGCTAAAACTCACATAAATTCAATATTAAAGGCTTTTTAAGACAAATTTCATATTTGGTTTTGGAGTTATGATTATAAACCTTTCATATTTAGGATGACAGTTACACTGTTAAATTGAATAAAAAAACTAACTTGTGTCTTTGCAAACCTTACAAAAGATCATATTTCTAGTACAACTAACAAAAAAACATATCTCTAGGCATTATTAGCCATTTTGCATGTGTTGTTTAGAAGTTATGTTTGAATACATTTTTATTGCTTTTTTCGCATTATCTCAGGATTCTAAGACTATTATAGTCATATTGAGTAAAAAACTACTTTTTGCATTTGCAAGATTTAAAAAAGCATATGTTTCGGGTAAAACTCCCGAAGATGCATTATTTCAGGCATTATTAGCCATTTTTCATGTGTGGTGTAGGAGTTATCTTTAAATAACTGTCATATTGAGTGTTACAGTATACAGTCATATTGAGTAAAACCTCATGTTTGTATTTGCAAACCATTTAAAAACAACTGTATATAGTAAAATTCACATGTATTCAATATCACAGGCATTTTTAGACATTTTGCACGTTTGGATTAGGAATTATGTTTGAATACATTTTTATTGCTTTTTTCGCATTATCTCAGGATTCTAAGTACATTACTGTCAAATTGAGTAACAAATCAAATTTTGTTTTTGCTAACCTTACCAGATGTTTTTTTTTTCAGGAGAACTCTCGAAGATATATTTCTTCAGGCATTATTAGACATTTTGCATGTGTATTTTTGGAGTTATGTTTCGAAAACTGTCATTTTGAGTGTGACCAATATGAGGCCAGTAAAACCTAATATTTGTATTTGTGATTCTTTCCAAAATACCTGATTCTGCAAAAACTTACATAAATTCAATATTAAAGGCTTTTTAAGACAAATGTCATATTTGGTTTTGGAGTTATGATTATAAACCTTTCATATTTAGTATGACAGTTACACTGTTATATTGAATAAAACAACTAACTTGTGTCTTTGCAAACCTTACAAAAGATCATTTTTCTAGTACAACTAACCAAAATACATATCTCTAGGCATTATTAGCCATTTTGCATGTGTTGTTTAGAAGTTATGTTTGAATACATTTTTATTGCTTTTTTCGCATTATCTCAGGATTCTAAGACTATAATAGTCATATTGAGTAAAAAACTACTTTTTGCATTTGCAAGATTTAAAAAAGCATATGTTTCGAGTAAAACTCCCAAAGATGCATTATTTCAGGCATTATTAGCCATTTTTCATGTGTGGTGTAGGAGTTATGTTTAAATAACTGTCATATTGAGTGTTACAGTATACAGTCATATTGAGTAAAACCTCATTTTTGTATTTGCAAACCATTGAAAAACAACTGTATCTAGTAAAACTCACATGTATTCAATATCACAGGCATTTTTAGACATTTTGCACGTTTGGATTAGGAATTATGTTTGAATACATTTGTATTTCTTTTTTCGCATTATCTCAGGATTCTAAGTACATGACTGTCAAATTGAGTAACAAATCAAATTTTGTTTTTGCAAACCTTACCAGATGTTTTTTTTTTTTCAGGAAAACTCTCGAAGATGCATTTCTTCAGGCATTATTAGACATTTTGCATGTGTATTTTTGGAGTTATGTTTCAAAAACTGTCATTTTGAGTGTGACCAATATGAGGCCAGTAAAATCTAATATTTGTATTTGTGATTCTTTCCAAAACACCTGATTCTGCTAAAACTCACATAAATTCAATATTAAAGGCTTTTTAAGACAAATTTCATATTTGGTTTTGGAGTTATGATTATAAACCTTTCATATTTAGTATGACAGTTACACTGTTATATTGAATAAAACAACTAACTTGTGTCTTTGCAAACCTTACAAAAGATCATTTTTCTAGTACAACTAACCAAAATACATATCTCTAGGCATTATTAGCCATTTTGCATGTGTTGTTTAGAAGTTATGTTTGAATACATTTTTATTGCTTTTTTCGCATTATCTCAGGATTCTAAGACTATAATAGTCATATTGAGTAAAAAACTACTTTTTGCATTTGCAAGATTTAAAAAAGCATATGTTTCGAGTAAAACTCCCAAAGATGCATTATTTCAGGCATTATTAGCCATTTTTCATGTGTGGTGTAGGAGTTATGTTTAAATAACTGTCATATTGAGTGTTACAGTATACAGTCATATTGAGTAAAACCTCATTTTTGTATTTGCAAACCATTGAAAAACAACTGTATCTAGTAAAACTCACATGTATTCAATATCACAGGCATTTTTAGACATTTTGCACGTTTGGATTAGGAATTATGTTTGAATACATTTGTATTTCTTTTTTCGCATTATCTCAGGATTCTAAGTACATGACTGTCAAATTGAGTAACAAATCAAATTTTGTTTTTGCAAACCTTACCAGATGTTTTTTTTTTTTCAGGAAAACTCTCGAAGATGCATTTCTTCAGGCATTATTAGACATTTTGCATGTGTATTTTTGGAGTTATGTTTCAAAAACTGTCATTTTGAGTGTGACCAATATGAGGCCAGTAAAATCTAATATTTGTATTTGTGATTCTTTCCAAAACACCTGATTCTGCTAAAACTCACATAAATTCAATATTAAAGGCTTTTTAAGACAAATTTCATATTTGGTTTTGGAGTTATGATTATAAACCTTTCATATTTAGGATGACAGTTACACTGTTAAATTGAATAAAAAAACTAACTTGTGTCTTTGCAAACCTTACAAAAGATCATATTTCTAGTACAACTAACAAAAAAACATATCTCTAGGCATTATTAGCCATTTTGCATGTGTTGTTTAGAAGTTATGTTTGAATAAATTTTTATTGCTTTTTTCGCATTATCTCAGGATTCTAAGACTATTATAGTCATATTGAGTAAAAAACAACTTTTTGCATTTGCAAGATTTAAAAAAGCATATGTTTCGGATAAAACTCCCGAAGATGCATTATTTCAGGCATTATTAGCCATTTTTCATGTGTGGTGTAGGAGTTATCTTTAAATAACTGTCACATTGAGTGTTACAGTATACAGTCATATTGAGTAAAACCTCATTTTTGTATTTGCAAACCATTGAAAAACAACTGTATCTAGTAAAACTCACATGTATTCAATATCACAGGCATTTTTAGACATTTTGCACGTTTGGATTAGGAATTATGTTTGAATACATTTTTATTGCTTTTTTCGCATTATCTCAGGATTCTAAGTACATTACTGTCAAATTGAGTAACAAATCAAATTTTGTTTTTGCAAACCTTACCAAATGTTTTTTTTCTGGAAAACTCTCAAAGATGCATTTCTTCAGGCATTATTAGACATTTTGCATGTGTATTTTTGGAGTTATGTTTCAAAAACTGTCATTTTGAGTGTGACCAATATGAGTTCAGTAAAATCTAATTTTTGTATTTGTGATTCTTTCCAAAATACCTGATTCTGCTAAAACTCACATAAATTCAATAATAAAGTCTTTTTAAGACAAATTTCATATTTGGTTTTGGAGTTATGATTATAAACCTTTCATATTTAGTATGACATTTGCACTGTTATATTGAATAAAAAAACTAACTTGTTTCTTTGCAAACCTTACAAAAGATAATTTTTCTAGTACAACTAACCAAAAAACATATCTCTAGGCATTATTAGCCATTTTGCATGTGTTGTTTAGAAGTTATGTTTGAATACATTTTTATTGCTTTTTTCGCATTATCTCAGGATTCTAAGACTATTATAGTCATATTGAGTAAAAAACTTCTTTTTGCATTTGCAAGATTTAAAAAAGCATATGTTTCGGGTAAAACTCCCGAAGATGCATTATTTCAGGCATTATTAGCCATTTTTCATGTGTGGTGTAGGAGTTATCTTTAAATAACTGTCACATTGAGTGTTACAGTATACAGTCATATTGAGTAAAACCTCATTTTTGTATTTGCAAACCATTGAAAAACAACTGTATCTAGTAAAACTCACATGTATTCAATATCACAGGCATTTTTAGACATTTTGCACGTTTGGATTAGGAATTATGTTTGAATACATTTTTATTGCTTTTTTCGCATTATCTCAGGATTCTAAGTACATTACTGTCAAATTGAGTAACAAATCAAATTTTGTTTTTGCAAACCTTACCAAATGTTTTTTTTTCTGGAAAACTCTCAAAGATGCATTTCTTCAGGCATTATTAGACATTTTGCATGTGTATTTTTGGAGTTATGTTTCAAAAACTGTCATTTTGAGTGTGACCAATATGAGTTCAGTAAAATCTAATATTTGTATTTGTGATTCTTTCCAAAATACCTGATTCTGCTAAAACTCACATAAATTCAATATTAAAGGCTTTTTAAGACAAATTTCATATTTGGTTTTGGAGTTATGATTATAAACCTATCATATTTAGTATGACAGTTACACTGTTATATTAAATAAAAAATCTAACTTGTGTCTTTGCAAACCTTACAAAAGATCATTTTTCTAGTACAACTAACAAAAAAACATATCTCTAGGCATTATTAGCCATTTTGCATGTGTTGTTTAGAAGTTATGTTTGAATATATTTTTATTGCTTTTTTCGCATTATCTCAGGAGTCTAAGACTATTATAGTCATATTGACTAAAAAACTACTTTTTGAATTTGCAAGATTTAAAAAAGCATATGTTTCGAGTAAAACTCCCAAAGATGCATTATTTCAGGCATTATTAGCCATTTTTCATGTGTGGTGTAGGAGTTATGTTTAAATAACTGTCATATTGAGTGTTACAGTAAACAGTTATATTGAGTAAAACCTCATTTTTGTATTTGCAAACCATTGAAAAACAACTGTATCTAGTAAAACTCACATGTATTCAATATCACAGGCATTTTTAGACATTTTGCACGTTTGGATTAGGAATTATGTTTGAATACATTTTTATTGCTTTTTTCGCATTATCTCAGGATTCTAAGTGCATTACTGTCAAATTGAGTAACAAATCAAATTTTGTTTTTGCAAACCTTACCAAATGTTTTTTTTTTCAGGAAAACTCTCGAAGATGCATTTCTTCAGGCATTATTAGACATTTTGCATGTGTATTTTTGGAGTTATGTTTCAAAAACTGTCATTTTGAGTGTGACCAATATGAGTTCAGTAAAATCAAATATTTGTATTTGTGATTCTTTCCAAAATACCTGATTCTGCTAAAACTCACATAAATTCAATATTAAAGGGTTTTTAAGACAAATTTCATATTTGGTTTTGGAGTTATGATTATAAACCTTTCATATTTAGTATGACAGTTACACTGTTATATTGAATAAAAAAACTAACTTGTGTCTTTGCAAACCTTACAAAAGATCATTTTTCTAGTACAACTAACCAAAATACATATCTCTAGGCATTATTAGCCATTTTGCATGTGTTGTTTAGAAGTTATGTTTGAATACATTTGTATTGCTTTTTTCGCATTATCTCAGGATTCTAAGACTATTATAGTCATATTGAGTAAAAAACAACTTTTTGCATTTGCAAGATTTAAAAAAGCATATGTTTAGAGTAAAACTCCCAAAGATGCATTATTTCAGGCATTATTAGCCATTTTTCATGTGTGGTGTAGGATTTATGTTTAAATAACTGTCATATTGAGTGTTACAGTATACAGTCATATTGAGTAAAACCTCATTTTTGTATTTGCAAACCATTGAAAAACAACTGTATCGAGTAAAACTCACATGTATTCAATATCACAGGCATTTTTACACATTTTGCACGTTTGGATTATGAATTATGTTTGAATATATTGTTATTCCTTTTTTCGCATTATCTCAGGATTCTAAGTACATTACTGTCAAATTGGGTAACAAATCAAATTTTGTTTTTGCAAACCTTACCAAATGTTTTTTTTCAGGAAAACTCTCGAAGATGCATTTCTTCAGTCATTATTAGACATTTTGCATGTGTATTTTTGGAGTTATGTTTCAAAAACTGTCATTTTGAGTGTGACCAATATGAGGCCAGTAAAATCTAATATTTGTATTTGTGATTCTTTCCAAAATACCTGATTCTGCTAAAACATACATAAATTCAATATTAAAGGCTTTTTAAGACAAATGACATGTTTGGTTTTGGAGTTATGATTATAAACCTTTCATATTTAGTATGACAGTTACACTGTTAAATTGAATAAAAAAACTAACTTGTGTCTTTGCAAACCTTACAAAAGATCATTTTTCTAGTACAACTAACAAAAAAACATATTTCTAGGCATTATTAGCCATTTTGCATGTGTTGTTTAGAAGTTATGTTTGAATACATTTTTATTGCTTTTTTCGCATTATCTCAGGATTCTAAGAACATTAGTGTCATATTGAGTAAAAAACTACTTTTTGCATTTGCAAGATTTAAAAAAGCATATGTTTCGGGTAAAACTCCCGAAGATGCATTATTTCAGGCATTATTAGCTATTTTTCATGTGTGGTGTAGGAGTTATGTTTAAATAACTGTCATATTGAGTGTTACAGTATACAGTCATATTGAGTAAAACCTCATTTTTGTATTTGCAAACCATAGAAAAACAACTGTATCTTGTAAAACTCACATGTATTCAATATCACAGGCATTTTTAGACATTTTGCACGTTTGGATTAGGAATTATGTTTGAATACATTTTTATTGCTTTTTTCGCACTATATCAGGATTCTAAGTACATTGCTGTCAAATTGAGTAACAAATCAAATTTTGTTTTTGCAAACCTTACCAAATGTTTTTTTTTTCAGGAAAACTCTCGAAGATGCATTTCTTCAGGCATTATTAGACATTTTGCATGTGTATTTTTGGAGTTATGTTTCAAAAACGGTCATTTTGAGTGTGACCAATATGAGGCCAGTAAAATCTAATATTTGTATTTGTGATTCTTTCCAAAATACCCGATTCTGCTAAAACTCACATAAATTCAATATTAGTGTTTTTTTAAGACACATTTCATATTTGGTTTTGGAGTTATGATTATAAACCTTTCATATTTAGTATGACAGTTACACTGTTATATTGAATAAAAAAAACTAACTTGTGTATTTGTAAACCTTACAAAAGATCATTTTTCTAGTACAACTAACAAAAAAACATATTTCTAGGCATTATTAGCCATTTTGCATGTGTTGTTTAGAAGTTATGTTTGAATACATTTTTATTGCTTTTTTCGCATTATCTCAGGATTCTAAGACTATTATAGTCATATTGAGTAAAAAACAACTTTTTGCATTTGCAAGATTTAAAAAAGCATATGTTTCGAGTAAAACTCCCAAAGATGCATTATTTCAGGCATTATTAGCCATTTTTCATGTGTGGTGTAGGAGTTATGTTTAAATAACTGTCATATTGAGTCTTACAGTAAACAGTTATATTGAGTAAAACCTCATGTTTGTATTTGTAAACCATTGAAAAACAACTGTATCTAGTAAAACTCACATGTATTCAAAATCACAGGCATTTTTAGACATTTTGCACGTTTGGATTAGGAATTATGTTTGAATACATTTTTATTGCTTTTTTCGCAATATCTCAGGATTCTAAGTACATTACTGTCAAATTGAGTAACAAATCAAATTTTGTTTTTGCAAACCTTACCAAATGTTTTTTTTCTGGAAGACTCTCGAAGATGCATTTCTTCAGGCATTATTAGACATTTTGCATGTGTATTTTTGGAGTTATGTTTCAAAAACTGTCATTTTGAGTGTGACCAATATGAGTTCAGTAAAATCTAATTTTTGTATTTGTGATTCTTTCCAAAATACCTGATTCTGCTAAAACTCACATAAATTCAATAATAAAGTCTTTTTAAGACAAATTTCATATTTGGTTTTGGAGTTATGATTATAAACCTTTCATATTTAGTATGACATTTGCACTGTTATATTGAATAAAAAAACTAACTTGTTTCTTTGCAAACCTTACAAAAGATAATTTTTCTAGTACAACTAACCAAAAAACATATCTCTAGGCATTATTAGCCATTTTGCATGTGTTGTTTAGAAGTTATGTTTGAATAAATTTTTATTGCTTTTTTCGCATTATCTCAGGAGTCTAAGACTATTATAGTCATATTGACTAAAAAACTACTTTTTGCATTTGCAAGATTTAAAAAAGCATATGTTTCGAGTAAAACTCCCAAAGATGCATTATTTCAGGCATTATTAGCCATTTTTCATGTGTGGTGTAGGAGTTATGTTTAAATAACTGTCATATTGAGTGTTACAGTATACAGTCATATTGAGTAAAACCTCATTTTTGTATTTGCAAACCATTGAAAACCAACTGTATCTAGTAAAACTCACATGTATTCAATATCACAGGCATTTTTAGACATTTTGCACGTTTGGATTAGGAATTATGTTTGAATACATTTTAATTGCTTTTTTCGCATTATCTCAGGATTCTAAGTACATTACTGTCAAATTGAGTAACAAATCAAATTTTGTTTTCGCAAACCTTACCAAATGTTTTTTTTCTGAAAACTCTCGAAGATGCATTTCTTCAGGCATTATTAGACATTTTGCATGTGTATTTTTGGAGTTATGTTTCAAAAACTGTCATTTTGAGTGTGACCAATATGAGTTCAGTAAAATCTAATATTTGTATTTGTGATTCTTTCCAAAATACCTGATTCTGCTAAAACTCACATAAATTCAATATTAAAGGCTTTTTAAGACACATTTCATATTTGGTTTTGGAGTTATGATTATAAACCTTTCATATTTAGGATGACAGTTACACTGTTATATTGAATAAAAAAACAAACTTGTGTCTTTGCAAACCTTACAAAAGATCATTTTTCTAGTACAACTAACAAAAAAACATATCTCTAGGCATTATTAGCCATTTTGCATGTGTTGTTTAGAAGTTATGTTTGAATACATTTTTATTGCTTTTTTCGCATTATCTCAGTATTCTAAGACTATTATAGTCATATTGAGTAAAAAACAACTTTTTGCATTTGCAAGATTTAAAAAAGCATATGTTTCGAGTAAAACTCCCAAAGATGCATTATTTCAGGCATTATTAGCCATTTTTCATGTGTGGTGTAGGAGTTATGTTTAAATAACTGTCATATTGAGTCTTACAGTAAACAGTTATATTGAGTAAAACCTCATTTTTATATTTGCAAACCATTGAAAAACAACTGTATCTAGTAAAACTCACATGTATTCAAAATCACAGGCATTTTTAGACATTTTGCACGTTTGGATTAAGAATTATGTTTGAATACATTTTTATTGCTTTTTTCGCATTATCTCAGGATTCTAAGTACATTACTGTCAAATTGAGTAACAAATCAAATTTTGTTTTTGCAAACCTTACCAAATGTTTTTTTTCTGGAAGACTCTCGAAGATGCATTTCTTCAGGCATTATTAGACATTTTGCATGTGTATATTTGGAGTTATGTTTCAAAAACTGTCATTTTGAGTGTGACCAATATGAGTTCAGTAAAATCTAATTTTTGTATTTGTGATTCTTTCCAAAATACCTGATTCTGCTAAAACTCACATAAATTCAATATTAAAGGCTTTTTAAGACAAATTTCATATTTGGTTTTGGAGTTATGATTATAAACCTTTCATATTTAGTATGACATTTGCACTGTAATATTGAATAAAAAAACTAACTTGTTTCTTTGCAAACCTTACAAAAGATCATTTTTCTAGTACAACTAACCAAAATACATATTTCTAGGCATTATTAGCCATTTTGCATGTGTTGTTTAGAAGTTATGTTTGAATACATTTTTGTTGCTTTTTTCGCATTATCTCATGATTCTAAGAACATTATTGTCATATTGAGTAAAAAACAACTTTTTGCATTTGCAAGATTTAAAAAGGCATATGTTTCGAGTAAAACTCCCAAAGATGCATTATTTCAGGCATTATTAGCCATTTTTCATGTGTGGTGTAGGAGTTATGTTTAAATAACTTTCATATTGAGTGTTACAGTATACGGTCATATTGAGTAAAACCTCATGTTTGTATTTGCAAACCATTGAAAAACAACTGTATCTAGTAAAACTCACATGTATTCAATATCACAGACATTTTTAGACATTTTGCACGTTTGGATTAGGAATTATGTTTGAATACATTTTTATTGCTTTGTTCGCATTATCTCAGGATTCTAAGTACATTACTGTCAAATTGAGTAACAAATCAAATTTTGTTTTTGCAAACCTTACCAAATGTTTTTTTCTGGAAAACTCTCGAAGATGCATTTCTTCAGGCATTATTAGACATTTTTTATGTGTATTTTTGGAGTTATGTTTCAAAAACTGTCATTTTGAGTGTGACCAATATGAGGCCAGTAAAATCTAATATTTGTATTTGTGATTCTTTCCAAAATACCTGATTCTGCTAAAACTCACATAAATTCAATATTAAAGGCTTTTTAAGACAAATTTCATATTTGGTTTTGGAGTTATGATTATAAACCTTTCATATTAAGTATGACAGTTACACAGTTATATTGAATAAAAAAAACTAACTTGTGTCTTTGCAAACCTTACAAAAGATCATTTTTCTAGTACAACTAACAAAAAAACATATCTCTAGGCATTATTAGTCATTTTGCATGTGTTGTTTAGAAGTTATGTTTGAATACATTTTTATTGCTTTTTTCGCATTATCTCAGGATTCTAAGACTATTATAGTCATATTGAGTAAAAAACAACTTTTCGCATTTGCAAGATTTAAAAAAGCATATGTTTCGAGTAAAACTCCCAAAGATGCATTATTTCAGGCATTATTAGCCATTTTTCATGTGTGGTGTAGGAGTTATGTTTAAATAACTGTCATATTGAGTCTTACAGTAAACAGTTATATTGAGTAAAACCTCATGTTTGTATTTGCAAACCATTGAAAAACAACTGTATCTAGTAAAACTCACATGTATTCAAAATCACAGGCATTTTTAGACATTTTGCACGTTTGGATTAGGAATTATGTTTGAATACATTTTTATTGCTTTTTTCGCAATATCTCAGGATTCTAAGTACATTACTGTCAAATTGAGTAACAAATCAAATTTTGTTTTTGCAAACCTTACCAAATGTTTTTTTTTCTGGAAGACTCTCGAAGATGCATTTCTTCAGGCATTGTTAGACATTTTGCATGTGTATTTTTGGAGTTATGTTTCAAAAACTGTCATTTTGAGTGTGACCAATATGAGTTCAGTATAATCTAATTTTTGTATTTGTGATTCTTTCCAAAATACCTGATTCTGCTAAAACTCACATAAATTCAATAATAAAGGCTTTTTAAGACAAATTTCACATTTGGTTTTGGAGTTATGATTATAAACCTTTCATATTTAGTATGACATTTGCACTGTTATATTGAATAAAAAAACTAACTTGTTTCTTTGCAAACCTTACAAAAGATAATTTTTCTAGTACAACTAACCAAAAAACATATCTCTAGGCATTATTAGCCATTTTGCATGTGTTGTTTAGAAGTTATGTTTGAATAAATTTTTATTGCTTTTTTCGCATTATCTCAGGAGTCTAAGACTATTATAGTCATATTGACTAAAAAACTACTTTTTGCATTTGCAAGATTTAAAAAAGCATATGTTTCGAGTAAAACTCCCAAAGATGCATTATTTCAGGCATTATTAGCCATTTTTCATGTGTGGTGTAGGAGTTGTGTTTAAATAACTGTCATATTGAGTGTTACAGTATACAGTCATATTGAGTAAAACCTCATTTTTGTATTTGCAAACCATTGAAAAACAACTGTATCTAGTAAAACTCACATGTATTCAATATCACAGGCATTTTTAGACATTTTGCACGTTTGGATTAGGAATTATGTTTGAATACATTTTTATTGCTTTTTTCGCATTATCTCAGGATTCTAAGTACATTACTGTCAAATTGAGTAACAAATCAAATTTTGTTTTTGCAAACCTTACCAAATGTTTTTTTTCTGGAAAACTCTCGAAGATGCATTTCTTCAGGCATTATTAGACATTTTGCATGTGTATTTTTGGAGTTATGTTTCAAAAACTGTCATTTTGAGTGTGACCAATATGGGTTCAGTAAAATCTAATATTTGTATTTGTGATTCTTTCCAAAATACCTGATTCTGCTAAAACTCACATAAATTCAATATTAAAGGCTTTTTAAGACACATTTCATATTTGGTTTTGGAGTTATGATTATAAACCTTTCATATTTAGGATGACAGTTACACTGTTATATTGAATAAAAAAACTAACTTGTGTCTTTGCAAACCTTACAAAAGATCATTTTTCTAGTACAACTAACAAAAAAACATATCTCTAGGCATTATTCGCCATTTTGCATCTGTTGTTTAGAAGTTATGTTTGAATACATTTTTATTGCTTTTTTCGCATTATCTCAGGATTCTAAGACTATTATAGTCATATTGAGTAAAAAACAACTTTTTGCATTTGCAAGATTTAAAAAAGCATATGTTTCGAGTAAAACTCCCAAAGATGCATTATTTCAGGCATTATTAGCCATTTTTCATGTGTGGTGTAGGAGTTATGTTTAAATTACTGTCATATTGAGTGTTACAGTATACAGTCATATTGAGTAAAACCTCATTTTTGTATTTGCAAACCATTGAAAAACAACTGTATCTAGTAAAACTCACATGTATTCAATATCACAGGCATTTTTAGACATTTTGCACGTTTGGATTAGGAATTATGTTTGAATACAT
Source organism: Nerophis ophidion (assembly GCF_033978795.1). Taxonomy (NCBI): domain Eukaryota; kingdom Metazoa; phylum Chordata; class Actinopteri; order Syngnathiformes; family Syngnathidae; genus Nerophis; species Nerophis ophidion. Next base: position 272,571 of record NW_026907032.1, read on the forward strand.
TTTTATTTCTTTTTTCGCATTATCTCAGGATTCTAAGTACATGACTGTCAAATTGAGTAACAAATCAAATTTTGTTTTTGCAAACCTTACCAGATGTTTTTTTTTTTTCAGGAAAACTCTCGAAGATGCATTTCTTCAGGCATTATTAGACATTTTTTATGTGTATTTTTGGAGTTATGTTTCAAAAACTGTCATTTTGAGTGTGACCAATATGAGGCCAGTAAAATCTAATATTTGTATTTGTGATTCTTTCCAAAATACCTGATTCTGCTAAAACTCACATAAATTCAATATTAAAGGCTTTTTAAGACAAATTTCATATTTGGTTTTGGAGTTATGATTATAAACCTTTCATATTTAGTATGACAGTTACACTGTTATATTGAAAAAAATATATATAACTTGTGTCTTTGCAAACCTTACAAAAGATAATTTTTCTAGTACAACTAACCAAAATACATATCTCTAGGCATTATTAGCCATTTTGCATTTGTTGTTTAGAAGTTATGTTTGAATACCTTTTTATTGATTTTTTCACATTATCTCAGGATTCTAAGACTATTATAGTCATATTGAGTAAAAAACTACTTTTTGCATTTGCAAGATTTAAAAAAGCATATGTTTCGAGTAAAACTCCCAAAGTTGCATTATTTCAGGCATTATTAGCCATTTTTCATGTGTGGTGTAGGAGTTATGTTTGAATAACTGTCATATTGAGTCTTACAGTAAACAGTTATATTGAGTAAAACCTCATTTTTGTATTTGCAAACCATTGAAAAACAACTGTATCTAGTAAAACTCACATGTATTCAATATCACAGGCATTTTTAGACATTTTGCACGTTTGGATTATGAATTATGTTTGAATACATTGTTATTGCTTTTTTCGCATTATCTCAGGATTCTAAGTACATTACTGTCAAATTGAGTAACAAATCAAATTTTGTTTTTGCAAACCTTACCAAATGTTTTTTTTTTCAGGAAAACTCTCGAAGATGCATTTCTTCAGGCATTATTAGACATTTTGCATGTGTATTTTTGGAGTTATGTTTCAAAAACGGTCATTTTGAGTGTGACCAATATGAGGCCAGTAAAATCTAATATTTGTATTTGTGATTCTTTCCAAAATACCCGATTCTGCTAAAACTCACATAAATTCAATATTAGTGTTTTTTTAAGACAAATTTCATATTTGGTTTTGGAGTTATGATTATAAACCTTTCATATTTAGTATGACAGTTACACTGTTATATTGAATAAAAAAAACTAACTTGTGTATTTGTAAACCTTACAAAAGATCATTTTTCTAGTACAACTAACAAAAAAACATATTTCTAAGCATTATTAGCCATTTTGCATGTGTTGTTTAGAAGTTATGTTTGAATACATTTTTATTGCTTTTTTCGCATTATCTCAGGATTCTAAGACTATTATAGTCATATTGAGTAAAAACAACTTTTTGCATTTGCAAGATTTAAAAACGCATATGTTTCGAGTAAAACTCCCAAAGATGCATTATTTCAGGCATTATTAGCCATTTTTCATGTGTGGTGTAGGAGTTATGTTTAAATAACTGTCATATTGAGTCTTACAGTAAACAGTTATATTGAGTAAAACCTCATGTTTGTATTTGTAAACCATTGAAAAACAACTGTATCTAGTAAAACTCACATGTATTCAAAATCACAGGCATTTTTAGACATTTTGCACGTTTGGATTAGGAATTATGTTTGAATACATTTTTATTGCTTTTTTCGCAATATCTCAGGATTCTAAGTACATTACTGTCAAATTGAGTAACAAATCAAATTTTGTTTTTGCAAACCTTACCAAATGTTTTTTTTCTGGAAGACTCTCGAAGATGCATTTCTTCAGGCATTATTAGACATTTTGCATGTGTATTTTTGGAGTTATGTTTCAAAAACTGTCATTTTGAGTGTGACCAATATGAGTTCAGTAAAATCTAATTTTTGTATTTGTGATTCTTTCCAAAATACCTGATTCTGCTAAAACTCACATAAATTCAATAATAAAGTCTTTTTAAGACAAATTTCATATTTGGTTTTGGAGTTATGATTATAAACCTTTCATATTTAGTATGACATTTGCACTGTTATATTGAATAAAAAAACTAACTTGTTTCTTTGCAAACCTTACAAAAGATAATTTTTCTAGTACAACTAACCAAAAAACATATCTCTAGGCATTATTAGCCATTTTGCATGTGTTGTTTAGAAGTTATGTTTGAATAAATTTTTATTGCTTTTTTCGCATTATCTCAGGAGTCTAAGACTATTATAGTCATATTGACTAAAAAACTACTTTTTGCATTTGCAAGATTTAAAAAAGCATATGTTTCGAGTAAAACTCCCAAAGATGCATTATTTCAGGCATTATTAGCCATTTTTCATGTGTGGTGTAGGAGTTATGTTTAAATAACTGTCATATTGAGTGTTACAGTATACAGTCATATTGAGTAAAACCTCATTTTTGTATTTGCAAACCATTGAAAACCAACTGTATCTAGTAAAACTCACATGTATTCAATATCACAGGCATTTTTAGACATTTTGCACGTTTGGATTAGGAATTATGTTTGAATACATTTTAATTGCTTTTTTCGCATTATCTCAGGATTCTAAGTACATTACTGTCAAATTGAGTAACAAATCAAATTTTGTTTTCGCAAACCTTACCAAATGTTTTTTTTCTGAAAACTCTCGAAGATGCATTTCTTCAGGCATTATTAGACATTTTGCATGTGTATTTTTGGAGTTATGTTTCAAAAACTGTCATTTTGAGTGTGACCAATATGAGTTCAGTAAAATCTAATATTTGTATTTGTGATTCTTTCCAAAATACCTGATTCTGCTAAAACTCACATAAATTCAATATTAAAGGCTTTTTAAGACACATTTCATATTTGGTTTTGGAGTTATGATTATAAACCTTTCATATTTAGGATGACAGTTACACTGTTATATTGAATAAAAAAACAAACTTGTGTCTTTGCAAACCTTACAAAAGATCATTTTTCTGGTACAACTAACAAAAAAACATATCTCTAGGCATTATTAGCCATTTTGCATGTGTTGTTTAGAAGTTATGTTTGAATACATTTTTATTGCTTTTTTCACATTATCTCAGGATTCTAAGACTATTATAGTCATATTGAGTAAAAAACAACTTTTTGCATTTGCAAGATTTAAAAAAGCATATGTTTCGAGTAAAACTCCCAAAGATGCATTATTTCAGGCATTATTAGCCATTTTTCATGTGTGGTGTAGGAGTTATGTTTAAATAACTGTCATATTGAGTCTTACAGTAAACAGTTATATTGAGTAAAACCTCATTTTTGTATTTGCAAACCATTGAAAAACAACTGTATCTAGTAAAACTCACATGTATTCAAAATCACAGGCATTTTTTGACATTTTGCACGTTTGGATTAAGAATTATGTTTGAATACATTTTTATTGCTTTTTTCGCATTATCTCAGGATTCTAAGTACATTACTGTCAAATTGAGTAACAAATCAAATTTTGTTTTTGCAAACCTTACCAAATGTTTTTTTTCTGGAAGACTCTCGAAGATGCATTTCTTCAGGCATTATTAGACATTTTGCATGTGTATATTTGGAGTTATGTTTCAAAAACTGTCATTTTGAGTGTGACCAATATGAGTTCAGTAAAATCTAATTTTTGTATTTGTGATTCTTTCCAAAATACCTGATTCTGCTAAAACTCACATAAATTCAATATTAAAGGCTTTTTAAGACAAATTTCATATTTGGTTTTGGAGTTATGATTATAAACCTTTCATATTTAGTATGACATTTGCACTGTAATATTGAATAAAAAAAACTAACTTGTTTCTTTGCAAACCTTACAAAAGATCATTTTTCTAGTACAACTAACCAAAATACATATTTCTAGGCATTATTAGCCATTTTGCATGTGTTGTTTAGAAGTTATGTTTGAATACATTTTTATTGCTTTTTTCGCATTATCTCATGATTCTAAGAACATTATTGTCATATTGAGTAAAAAACAACTTTTTGCATTTGCAAGATTTAAAAAGGCATATGTTTCGAGTAAAACTCCCAAAGATGCATTATTTCAGGCATTATTAGCCATTTTTCATGTGTGGTGTAGGAGTTATGTTTAAATAACTTTCATATTGAGTGTTACAGTATACGGTCATATTGAGTAAAACCTCATGTTTGTATTTGCAAACCATTGAAAAACAACTGTATCTAGTAAAACTCACATGTATTCAATATCACAGACATTTTTAGACATTTTGCACGTTTGGATTAGGAATTATGTTTGAATACATTTTTATTGCTTTGTTCGCATTCTCTCAGGATTCTAAGTACATTACTGTCAAATTGAGTAACAAATCAAATTTTGTTTTTGCAAACCTTACCAAATGTTTTTTTCTGGAAAACTCTCGAAGATGCATTTCTTCAGGCATTATTAGACATTTTTTATGTGTATTTTTGGAGTTATGTTTCAAAAACTGTCATTTTGAGTGTGACCAATATGAGGCCAGTAAAATCTAATATTTGTATTTGTGATTCTTTCCAAAATACCTGATTCTGCTAAAACTCACATAAATTCAATATTAAAGGCTTTTTAAGACAAATGTCATATTTTGTTTTGGAGTTATGATTATAAACCTTTCATATTAAGTATGACAGTTACACAGTTATATTGAATAAAAAAAACTAACTTGTGTCTTTGCAAACCTTACAAAAGATCATTTTTCTAGTACAACTAACAAAAAAACATATCTCTAGGCATTATTAGTCATTTTGCATGTGTTGTTTAGAAGTTATGTTTGAATACATTTTTATTGCTTTTTTCGCATTATCTCAGGATTCTAAGACTATTATAGTCATATTGAGTAAAAAACAACTTTTTGCATTTGCAAGATTTAAAAAAGCATATGTTTCGAGTAAAACTCCCAAAGATGCATTATTTCAGGCATTATTAGCCATTTTTCATGTGTGGTGTAGGAGTTATGTTTAAATAACTGTCATATTGAGTCTTACAGTAAACAGTTATATTGAGTAAAACCTCATGTTTGTATTTGCAAACCATTGAAAAACAACTGTATCTAGTAAAACTCAAATGTATTCAAAATCACAGGCATTTTTAGACATTTTGCACGTTTGGATTAGGAATTATGTTTGAATACATTTTTATTGCTTTTTTCGCAATATCTCAGGATTCTAAGTACATTACTGTCAAATTGAGTAACAAATCAAATTTTGTTTTTGCAAACCTTACCAAATGTTTTTTTTTCTGGAAGACTCTCGAAGATGCATTTCTTCAGGCATTGTTAGACATTTTGCATGTGTATTTTTGGAGTTATGTTTCAAAAACTGTCATTTTGAGTGTGACCAATATGAGTTCAGTATAATCTAATTTTTGTATTTGTGATTCTTTCCAAAATACCTGATTCTGCTAAAACTCACATAAATTCAATAATAAAGGCTTTTTAAGACAAATTTCACATTTGGTTTTGGAGTTATGATTATAAACCTTTCATATTTAGTATGACATTTGCACTGTTATATTGAATAAAAAAACTAACTTGTTTCTTTGCAAACCTTACAAAAGATAATTTTTCTAGTACAACTAACCAAAAAACATATCTCTAGGCATTATTAGCCATTTTGCATGTGTTGTTTAGAAGTTATGTTTGAATAAATTTTTATTGCTTTTTTCGCATTATCTCAGGAGTCTAAGACTATTATAGTCATATTGACTAAAAAACTACTTTTTGCATTTGCAAGATTTAAAAAAGCATATGTTTCGAGTAAAACTCCCAAAGATGCATTATTTCAGGCATTATTAGCCATTTTTCATGTGTGGTGTAGGAGTTGTGTTTAAATAACTGTCATATTGAGTGTTACAGTATACAGTCATATTGAGTAAAACCTCATTTTTGTATTTGCAAACCATTGAAAAACAACTGTATCTAGTAAAACTCACATGTATTCAATATCACAGGCATTTTTAGACATTTTGCACGTTTGGATTAGGAATTATGTTTGAATACATTTTTATTGCTTTTTTCGCATTATCTCAGGATTCTAAGTACATTACTGTCAAATTGAGTAACAAATCAAATTTTGTTTTTGCAAACCTTACCAAATGTTTTTTTTCTGGAAAACTCTCGAAGATGCATTTCTTCAGGCATTATTAGACATTTTGCATGTGTATTTTTGGAGTTATGTTTCAAAAACTGTCATTTTGAGTGTGACCAATATGGGTTCAGTAAAATCTAATATTTGTATTTGTGATTCTTTCCAAAATACCTGATTCTGCTAAAACTCACATAAATTCAATATTAAAGGCTTTTTAAGACACATTTCATATTTGGTTTTGGAGTTATGATTATAAACCTTTCATATTTAGGATGACAGTTACACTGTTATATTGAATAAAAAAACTAACTTGTGTCTTTGCAAACCTTACAAAAGATCATTTTTCTAGTACAACTAACAAAAAAACATATCTCTAGGCATTATTCGCCATTTTGCATCTGTTGTTTAGAAGTTATGTTTGAATACATTTTTATTGCTTTTTTCGCATTATCTCAGGATTCTAAGACTATTATAGTCATATTGAGTAAAAAACAACTTTTTGCATTTGCAAGATTTAAAAAAGCATATGTTTCGAGTAAAACTCCCAAAGATGCATTATTTCAGGCATTATTAGCCATTTTTCATGTGTGGTGTAGGAGTTATGTTTAAATTACTGTCATATTGAGTGTTACAGTATACAGTCATATTGAGTAAAACCTCATTTTTGTATTTGCAAACCATTGAAAAACAACTGTATCTAGTAAAACTCACATGTATTCAATATCACAGGCATTTTTAGACATTTTGCACGTTTGGATTAGGAATTATGTTTGAATACATTTTTATTTCTTTTTTCGCATTATCTCAGGATTCTAAGTACATGACTGTCAAATTGAGTAACAAATCAAATTTTGTTTTTGCAAACCTTACCAGATGTTTTTTTTTTTTCAGGAAAACTCTCGAAGATGCATTTCTTCAGGCATTATTAGACATTTTTTATGTGTATTTTTGGAGTTATGTTTCAAAAACTGTCATTTTGAGTGTGACCAATATGAGGCCAGTAAAATCTAATATTTGTATTTGTGATTCTTTCCAAAATACCTGATTCTGCTAAAACTCACATAAATTCAATATTAAAGGCTTTTTAAGACAAATTTCATATTTGGTTTTGGAGTTATGATTATAAACCTTTCATATTTAGTATGACAGTTACACTGTTATATTGAAAAAAATATATATAACTTGTGTCTTTGCAAACCTTACAAAAGATAATTTTTCTAGTACAACTAACCAAAATACATATCTCTAGGCATTATTAGCCATTTTGCATTTGTTGTTTAGAAGTTATGTTTGAATACCTTTTTATTGATTTTTTCACATTATCTCAGGATTCTAAGACTATTATAGTCATATTGAGTAAAAAACTACTTTTTGCATTTGCAAGATTTAAAAAAGCATATGTTTCGAGTAAAACTCCCAAAGTTGCATTATTTCAGGCATTATTAGCCATTTTTCATGTGTGGTGTAGGAGTTATGTTTGAATAACTGTCATATTGAGTCTTACAGTAAACAGTTATATTGAGTAAAACCTCATTTTTGTATTTGCAAACCATTGAAAAACAACTGTATCTAGTAAAACTCACATGTATTCAATATCACAGGCATTTTTAGACATTTTGCACGTTTGGATTATGAATTATGTTTGAATACATTGTTATTGCTTTTTTCGCATTATCTCAGGATTCTAAGTACATTACTGTCAAATTGAGTAACAAATCAAATTTTGTTTTTGCAAACCTTACCAAATGTTTTTTTTTTCAGGAAAACTCTCGAAGATGCATTTCTTCAGGCATTATTAGACATTTTGCATGTGTATTTTTGGAGTTATGTTTCAAAAACGGTCATTTTGAGTGTGACCAATATGAGGCCAGTAAAATCTAATATTTGTATTTGTGATTCTTTCCAAAATACCCGATTCTGCTAAAACTCACATAAATTCAATATTAGTGTTTTTTTAAGACAAATTTCATATTTGGTTTTGGAGTTATGATTATAAACCTTTCATATTTAGTATGACAGTTACACTGTTATATTGAATAAAAAAAACTAACTTGTGTATTTGTAAACCTTACAAAAGATCATTTTTCTAGTACAACTAACAAAAAAACATATTTCTAAGCATTATTAGCCATTTTGCATGTGTTGTTTAGAAGTTATGTTTGAATACATTTTTATTGCTTTTTTCGCATTATCTCAGGATTCTAAGACTATTATAGTCATATTGAGTAAAAACAACTTTTTGCATTTGCAAGATTTAAAAACGCATATGTTTCGAGTAAAACTCCCAAAGATGCATTATTTCAGGCATTATTAGCCATTTTTCATGTGTGGTGTAGGAGTTATGTTTAAATAACTGTCATATTGAGTCTTACAGTAAACAGTTATATTGAGTAAAACCTCATGTTTGTATTTGTAAACCATTGAAAAACAACTGTATCTAGTAAAACTCACATGTATTCAAAATCACAGGCATTTTTAGACATTTTGCACGTTTGGATTAGGAATTATGTTTGAATACATTTTTATTGCTTTTTTCGCAATATCTCAGGATTCTAAGTACATTACTGTCAAATTGAGTAACAAATCAAATTTTGTTTTTGCAAACCTTACCAAATGTTTTTTTTCTGGAAGACTCTCGAAGATGCATTTCTTCAGGCATTATTAGACATTTTGCATGTGTATTTTTGGAGTTATGTTTCAAAAACTGTCATTTTGAGTGTGACCAATATGAGTTCAGTAAAATCTAATTTTTGTATTTGTGATTCTTTCCAAAATACCTGATTCTGCTAAAACTCACATAAATTCAATAATAAAGTCTTTTTAAGACAAATTTCATATTTGGTTTTGGAGTTATGATTATAAACCTTTCATATTTAGTATGACATTTGCACTGTTATATTGAATAAAAAAACTAACTTGTTTCTTTGCAAACCTTACAAAAGATAATTTTTCTAGTACAACTAACCAAAAAACATATCTCTAGGCATTATTAGCCATTTTGCATGTGTTGTTTAGAAGTTATGTTTGAATAAATTTTTATTGCTTTTTTCGCATTATCTCAGGAGTCTAAGACTATTATAGTCATATTGACTAAAAAACTACTTTTTGCATTTGCAAGATTTAAAAAAGCATATGTTTCGAGTAAAACTCCCAAAGATGCATTATTTCAGGCATTATTAGCCATTTTTCATGTGTGGTGTAGGAGTTATGTTTAAATAACTGTCATATTGAGTGTTACAGTATACAGTCATATTGAGTAAAACCTCATTTTTGTATTTGCAAACCATTGAAAACCAACTGTATCTAGTAAAACTCACATGTATTCAATATCACAGGCATTTTTAGACATTTTGCACGTTTGGATTAGGAATTATGTTTGAATACATTTTAATTGCTTTTTTCGCATTATCTCAGGATTCTAAGTACATTACTGTCAAATTGAGTAACAAATCAAATTTTGTTTTCGCAAACCTTACCAAATGTTTTTTTTCTGAAAACTCTCGAAGATGCATTTCTTCAGGCATTATTAGACATTTTGCATGTGTATTTTTGGAGTTATGTTTCAAAAACTGTCATTTTGAGTGTGACCAATATGAGTTCAGTAAAATCTAATATTTGTATTTGTGATTCTTTCCAAAATACCTGATTCTGCTAAAACTCACATAAATTCAATATTAAAGGCTTTTTAAGACACATTTCATATTTGGTTTTGGAGTTATGATTATAAACCTTTCATATTTAGGATGACAGTTACACTGTTATATTGAATAAAAAAACAAACTTGTGTCTTTGCAAACCTTACAAAAGATCATTTTTCTGGTACAACTAACAAAAAAACATATCTCTAGGCATTATTAGCCATTTTGCATGTGTTGTTTAGAAGTTATGTTTGAATACATTTTTATTGCTTTTTTCACATTATCTCAGGATTCTAAGACTATTATAGTCATATTGAGTAAAAAACAACTTTTTGCATTTGCAAGATTTAAAAAAGCATATGTTTCGAGTAAAACTCCCAAAGATGCATTATTTCAGGCATTATTAGCCATTTTTCATGTGTGGTGTAGGAGTTATGTTTAAATAACTGTCATATTGAGTCTTACAGTAAACAGTTATATTGAGTAAAACCTCATTTTTGTATTTGCAAACCATTGAAAAACAACTGTATCTAGTAAAACTCACATGTATTCAAAATCACAGGCATTTTTTGACATTTTGCACGTTTGGATTAAGAATTATGTTTGAATACATTTTTATTGCTTTTTTCGCATTATCTCAGGATTCTAAGTACATTACTGTCAAATTGAGTAACAAATCAAATTTTGTTTTTGCAAACCTTACCAAATGTTTTTTTTCTGGAAGACTCTCGAAGATGCATTTCTTCAGGCATTATTAGACATTTTGCATGTGTATATTTGGAGTTATGTTTCAAAAACTGTCATTTTGAGTGTGACCAATATGAGTTCAGTAAAATCTAATTTTTGTATTTGTGATTCTTTCCAAAATACCTGATTCTGCTAAAACTCACATAAATTCAATATTAAAGGCTTTTTAAGACAAATTTCATATTTGGTTTTGGAGTTATGATTATAAACCTTTCATATTTAGTATGACATTTGCACTGTAATATTGAATAAAAAAAACTAACTTGTTTCTTTGCAAACCTTACAAAAGATCATTTTTCTAGTACAACTAACCAAAATACATATTTCTAGGCATTATTAGCCATTTTGCATGTGTTGTTTAGAAGTTATGTTTGAATACATTTTTATTGCTTTTTTCGCATTATCTCATGATTCTAAGAACATTATTGTCATATTGAGTAAAAAACAACTTTTTGCATTTGCAAGATTTAAAAAGGCATATGTTTCGAGTAAAACTCCCAAAGATGCATTATTTCAGGCATTATTAGCCATTTTTCATGTGTGGTGTAGGAGTTATGTTTAAATAACTTTCATATTGAGTGTTACAGTATACGGTCATATTGAGTAAAACCTCATGTTTGTATTTGCAAACCATTGAAAAACAACTGTATCTAGTAAAACTCACATGTATTCAATATCACAGACATTTTTAGACATTTTGCACGTTTGGATTAGGAATTATGTTTGAATACATTTTTATTGCTTTGTTCGCATTCTCTCAGGATTCTAAGTACATTACTGTCAAATTGAGTAACAAATCAAATTTTGTTTTTGCAAACCTTACCAAATGTTTTTTTCTGGAAAACTCTCGAAGATGCATTTCTTCAGGCATTATTAGACATTTTTTATGTGTATTTTTGGAGTTATGTTTCAAAAACTGTCATTTTGAGTGTGACCAATATGAGGCCAGTAAAATCTAATATTTGTATTTGTGATTCTTTCCAAAATACCTGATTCTGCTAAAACTCACATAAATTCAATATTAAAGGCTTTTTAAGACAAATGTCATATTTTGTTTTGGAGTTATGATTATAAACCTTTCATATTAAGTATGACAGTTACACAGTTATATTGAATAAAAAAAACTAACTTGTGTCTTTGCAAACCTTACAAAAGATCATTTTTCTAGTACAACTAACAAAAAAACATATCTCTAGGCATTATTAGTCATTTTGCATGTGTTGTTTAGAAGTTATGTTTGAATACATTTTTATTGCTTTTTTCGCATTATCTCAGGATTCTAAGACTATTATAGTCATATTGAGTAAAAAACAACTTTTTGCATTTGCAAGATTTAAAAAAGCATATGTTTCGAGTAAAACTCCCAAAGATGCATTATTTCAGGCATTATTAGCCATTTTTCATGTGTGGTGTAGGAGTTATGTTTAAATAACTGTCATATTGAGTCTTACAGTAAACAGTTATATTGAGTAAAACCTCATGTTTGTATTTGCAAACCATTGAAAAACAACTGTATCTAGTAAAACTCAAATGTATTCAAAATCACAGGCATTTTTAGACATTTTGCACGTTTGGATTAGGAATTATGTTTGAATACATTTTTATTGCTTTTTTCGCAATATCTCAGGATTCTAAGTACATTACTGTCAAATTGAGTAACAAATCAAATTTTGTTTTTGCAAACCTTACCAAATGTTTTTTTTTCTGGAAGACTCTCGAAGATGCATTTCTTCAGGCATTGTTAGACATTTTGCATGTGTATTTTTGGAGTTATGTTTCAAAAACTGTCATTTTGAGTGTGACCAATATGAGTTCAGTATAATCTAATTTTTGTATTTGTGATTCTTTCCAAAATACCTGATTCTGCTAAAACTCACATAAATTCAATAATAAAGGCTTTTTAAGACAAATTTCACATTTGGTTTTGGAGTTATGATTATAAACCTTTCATATTTAGTATGACATTTGCACTGTTATATTGAATAAAAAAACTAACTTGTTTCTTTGCAAACCTTACAAAAGATAATTTTTCTAGTACAACTAACCAAAAAACATATCTCTAGGCATTATTAGCCATTTTGCATGTGTTGTTTAGAAGTTATGTTTGAATAAATTTTTATTGCTTTTTTCGCATTATCTCAGGAGTCTAAGACTATTATAGTCATATTGACTAAAAAACTACTTTTTGCATTTGCAAGATTTAAAAAAGCATATGTTTCGAGTAAAACTCCCAAAGATGCATTATTTCAGGCATTATTAGCCATTTTTCATGTGTGGTGTAGGAGTTGTGTTTAAATAACTGTCATATTGAGTGTTACAGTATACAGTCATATTGAGTAAAACCTCATTTTTGTATTTGCAAACCATTGAAAAACAACTGTATCTAGTAAAACTCACATGTATTCAATATCACAGGCATTTTTAGACATTTTGCACGTTTGGATTAGGAATTATGTTTGAATACATTTTTATTGCTTTTTTCGCATTATCTCAGGATTCTAAGTACATTACTGTCAAATTGAGTAACAAATCAAATTTTGTTTTTGCAAACCTTACCAAATGTTTTTTTTCTGGAAAACTCTCGAAGATGCATTTCTTCAGGCATTATTAGACATTTTGCATGTGTATTTTTGGAGTTATGTTTCAAAAACTGTCATTTTGAGTGTGACCAATATGGGTTCAGTAAAATCTAATATTTGTATTTGTGATTCTTTCCAAAATACCTGATTCTGCTAAAACTCACATAAATTCAATATTAAAGGCTTTTTAAGACACATTTCATATTTGGTTTTGGAGTTATGATTATAAACCTTTCATATTTAGGATGACAGTTACACTGTTATATTGAATAAAAAAACTAACTTGTGTCTTTGCAAACCTTACAAAAGATCATTTTTCTAGTACAACTAACAAAAAAACATATCTCTAGGCATTATTCGCCATTTTGCATCTGTTGTTTAGAAGTTATGTTTGAATACATTTTTATTGCTTTTTTCGCATTATCTCAGGATTCTAAGACTATTATAGTCATATTGAGTAAAAAACAACTTTTTGCATTTGCAAGATTTAAAAAAGCATATGTTTCGAGTAAAACTCCCAAAGATGCATTATTTCAGGCATTATTAGCCATTTTTCATGTGTGGTGTAGGAGTTATGTTTAAATTACTGTCATATTGAGTGTTACAGTATACAGTCATATTGAGTAAAACCTCATTTTTGTATTTGCAAACCATTGAAAAACAACTGTATCTAGTAAAACTCACATGTATTCAATATCACAGGCATTTTTAGACATTTTGCACGTTTGGATTAGGAATTATGTTTGAATACATTTTTATTTCTTTTTTCGCATTATCTCAGGATTCTAAGTACATGACTGTCAAATTGAGTAACAAATCAAATTTTGTTTTTGCAAACCTTACCAGATGTTTTTTTTTTTTCAGGAAAACTCTCGAAGATGCATTTCTTCAGGCATTATTAAACATTTTTTATGTGTATTTTTGGAGTTATGTTTCAAAAACTGTCATTTTGAGTGTGACCAATATGAGGCCAGTAAAATCTAATATTTGTATTTGTGATTCTTTCCAAAATACCTGATTCTGCTAAAACTCACATAAATTCAATATTAAAGGCTTTTTAAGACAAATTTCATATTTGGTTTTGGAGTTATGATTATAAACCTTTCATATTTAGTATGACAGTTACACTGTTATATTGAAAAAAATATATATAACTTGTGTCTTTGCAAACCTTACAAAAGATAATTTTTCTAGTACAACTAACCAAAATACATATCTCTAGGCATTATTAGCCATTTTGCATTTGTTGTTTAGAAGTTATGTTTGAATACCTTTTTATTGATTTTTTCACATTATCTCAGGATTCTAAGACTATTATAGTCATATTGAGTAAAAAACTACTTTTTGCATTTGCAAGATTTAAAAAAGCATATGTTTCAAGTAAAACTCCCAAAGATGCATTATTTCAGGCATTATTAGCTATTTTTCATGTGTGGTGTAGGAGTTATGTTTAAATAACTGTCATATTGAGTGTTACAGTATACAGTCATATTGAGTAATTTGTATTTGCAAACCATAGAAAAACAACTGTATATAGTAAAACTCACATGTATTCAATATCACAGGCATTTTTAGACATTTTGCACGTTTGGATTAGGAATTAAGTTTGAATACATTTTTATTGCTTTTTTCGCATTATCTCAGGATTCTAAGTACATTACTGTCAAATTGAGTAACAAATCAAATTTTGTTTTTGCTAACCTTACCAGATGTTTTTTTTTTCAGGAGAACTCTCGAAGATATATTTCTTCAGGCATTATTAGAAATTTTGCATGTGTATTTTTGGAGTTATGTTTCAAAAACTGTCATTTTGAGTGTGACCAATATGAGGCCAGTAAAACCTAATATTTGTATTTGTGATTCTTTCCAAAATACCTGATTCTGCAAAAACTTACATAAATTCAATATTAAAGGCTTTTTAAGACAAATGTCATATTTGGTTTTGGAGTTATGATTATAAACCTTTCATATTTAGTATGACAGTTACACTGTTATATTGAATAAAAAAACTAACTTGTGACTTTGCAAACCTTACAAAAGATCATTTTTCTAGTACAACTAACCAAAATACATATCTCTAGGCATTATTAGCCATTTTGCATGTGTTGTTTAGAAGTTATGTTTGAATACCTTTTTATTGCTTTTTTCGCATTATCTCAGGATTCTAAGACTATAATAGTCATATTGAGTAAAAAACTACTTTTTGCATTTGCAAGATTTAAAAAAGCATATGTTTCGAGTAAAACTCCCAAAGATGCATTATTTCAGGCATTATTAGCCATTTTTCATGTGTGGTGTAGGAGTTATGTTTGAATAACTGTCATATTGAGTCTTACAGTAAACAGTTATATTGAGTAAAACCTCATTTTTGTATTTGCAAACCATTGAAAAACAACTGTATCTAGTAAAACTCACATGTATTCAATATCACAGGCATTTTTAGACATTTTGCACGTTTGGATTATGAATTATGTTTGAATACATTGTTATTGCTTTTTTCGCATTATCTCAGGATTCTAAGTACATTACTGTCAAATTGAGTAACAAATCAAATTTTGTTTTTGCAAACCTTACCAAATGTTTTTTTTTTCAGGAAAACTCTCGAATATGCATTTCTTCAGGCATTATTAGACATTTTGCATGTGTATTTTTGAAGTTATGTTTCAAAAACTGTCATTTTGAGTGTTACCAATATGAGGCCAGTAAAACCTAATATTTGTATTTGTGATTCTTTCCAAAATACCTGATTCTGCTAAAACTCACATAAATTCAATATTAAAGGCTTTTTAAGACAAATTTCATATTTGGTTTTGGAGTTATGATTATAAACCTTTCATATTTAGTATGACAGTTACACTGTTATATTGAAAAAAATATATATAACTTGTGTCTTTGCAAACCTTACAAAAGATAATTTTTCTAGTACAACTAACCAAAATACATATCTCTAGGCATTATTAGCCATTTTGCATTTGTTGTTTAGAAGTTATGTTTGAATACCTTTTTATTGATTTTTTCACATTATCTCAGGATTCTAAGACTATTATAGTCATATTGAGTAAAAAACTACTTTTTGCATTTGCAAGATTTAAAAAAGCATATGTTTCAAGTAAAACTCCCAAAGATGCATTATTTCAGGCATTATTAGCTATTTTTCATGTGTGGTGTAGGAGTTATGTTTAAATAACTGTCATATTGAGTGTTACAGTATACAGTCATATTGAGTAATTTGTATTTGCAAACCATAGAAAAACAACTGTATATAGTAAAACTCACATGTATTCAATATCACAGGCATTTTTAGACATTTTGCACGTTTGGATTAGGAATTAAGTTTGAATACATTTTTATTGCTTTTTTCGCATTATCTCAGGATTCTAAGTACATTACTGTCAAATTGAGTAACAAATCAAATTTTGTTTTTGCTAACCTTACCAGATGTTTTTTTTTTCAGGAGAACTCTCGAAGATATATTTCTTCAGGCATTATTAGAAATTTTGCATGTGTATTTTTGGAGTTATGTTTCAAAAACTGTCATTTTGAGTGTGACCAATATGAGGCCAGTAAAACCTAATATTTGTATTTGTGATTCTTTCCAAAATACCTGATTCTGCAAAAACTTACATAAATTCAATATTAAAGGCTTTTTAAGACAAATGTCATATTTGGTTTTGGAGTTATGATTATAAACCTTTCATATTTAGTATGACAGTTACACTGTTATATTGAATAAAAAAACTAACTTGTGACTTTGCAAACCTTACAAAAGATCATTTTTCTAGTACAACTAACCAAAATACATATCTCTAGGCATTATTAGCCATTTTGCATGTGTTGTTTAGAAGTTATGTTTGAATACCTTTTTATTGCTTTTTTCGCATTATCTCAGGATTCTAAGACTATAATAGTCATATTGAGTAAAAAACTACTTTTTGCATTTGCAAGATTTAAAAAAGCATATGTTTCGAGTAAAACTCCCAAAGATGCATTATTTCAGGCATTATTAGCCATTTTTCATGTGTGGTGTAGGAGTTATGTTTGAATAACTGTCATATTGAGTCTTACAGTAAACAGTTATATTGAGTAAAACCTCATTTTTGTATTTGCAAACCATTGAAAAACAACTGTATCTAGTAAAACTCACATGTATTCAATATCACAGGCATTTTTAGACATTTTGCACGTTTGGATTATGAATTATGTTTGAATACATTGTTATTGCTTTTTTCGCATTATCTCAGGATTCTAAGTACATTACTGTCAAATTGAGTAACAAATCAAATTTTGTTTTTGCAAACCTTACCAAATGTTTTTTTTTTCAGGAAAACTCTCGAATATGCATTTCTTCAGGCATTATTAGACATTTTGCATGTGTATTTTTGAAGTTATGTTTCAAAAACTGTCATTTTGAGTGTGACCAATATGAGTTCAGTAAAATCTAATATTTGTATTTGTGATTCTTTCCATAATACCTTATTCTGCTAAAACTTACATAAATTCAATATTAAAGGCTTTTTAAGACAGATTTCATATTTGGTTTTGGAGTTATGATTATAAACCTTTCATATTTAGTATGACAGTAACACTGTTATATTGAATAAAAAAACTAACTTGTGTCTTTGCAAACCTTACAAAAGATAATTTTTCCAGTACAACTAACAAAAAAACATATCTCTAGGCATTATTAGCCATTTTGCATGTGTTGTTTAGAAGTTATGTTTGAATACATTTTTATTGCTTTTTTCGCATTATCTCAGGATTCTAAGACTATTATAGTCATATTGAGTAAAAAACAACTTTTTGCATTTGCAAGATTTAAAAAAGCATATGTTTCGGGTAAAACTCCCGAAGATGCATTATTTCAGGCATTATTAGCCATTTTTCATGTGTGGTGTAGGAGTTATGTTTAAATAACTGTCATATTGAGTGTTACAGTATACAGTCATATTGATTAAAACCTCATTTTTGTATTTGCAAACCATTGAAAAACAACTGTATCTAGTAAAACTCACATGTATTCAATATCACAGGCATTTTTAGACATTTTGCACGTTTGGATTAGGAATTATGTTTGAATACATTTGTATTTCTTTTTTCGCATTATCTCAGGATTCTAAGTACATGACTGTCAAATTGAGTAACAAATCAAATTTTGTTTTTGCAAACCTTACCAGATGTTGTTTTTTTTTCAGGAAAACTCTCGAAGATGCATTTCTTCAGGCATTATTAGACATTTTGCATGTGTATTTTTGGAGTTATGTTTCAAAAACTGTCATTTTGAGTGTGACCAATATGAGTTCAGTAAAATCTAATATTTGTATTTGTGATTCTTTCCAAAATACCTGATTCTGCTAAAACTCACATAAATTCAATATTAAAGGCTTTTTAAGACACATTTCATATTTGGTTTTGGAGTTATGATTATAAACCTTTCATTTTTAGTATGACAGTTACACTGTTATATTAAATAAAAAATCTAACTTGTGTCTTTGCAAACATTACAAAAGATCATTTTTCTAGTACAACTAACAAAAAAACATATCTCTAGGCATTATTAGCCATTTTGCATGTGTTGTTTAGAAGTTATGTTTGAATAAATTTGTATTGCTTTTTTAGCATTATCTCAGGAGTCTAAGACTATTATAGTCATATTGACTAAAAAAATACTTTTTGCATTTGCAAGATTTAAAAAAGCATAGGTTTCGAGTAAAACTCCCAAAGATGCATTATTTCAGGCATTATTAGCCATTTTTCATGTGTGGTGTAGGAGTTATGTTTAAATAACTGTCATATTGAGTCTTACAGTAAACAGTTATATTGAGTAAAACCTCATTTTTGTATTTGCAAACCATTGAAAAACAACTGTATCTAGTAAAACTCACATGTATTCAATATCACAGGCATTTTTAGACATTTTGCACGTTTGGATTATGAATTATGTTTGAATAC
This sequence comes from Nerophis ophidion, assembly GCF_033978795.1. Lineage (NCBI taxonomy): Eukaryota > Metazoa > Chordata > Actinopteri > Syngnathiformes > Syngnathidae > Nerophis > Nerophis ophidion. Next base: position 291,641 of record NW_026907032.1, read on the forward strand.
ATTGTTATTGCTTTTTTCGCATTATCTCAGGATTCTAAGTACATTACTGTCAAATTGAGTAACAAATCAAATTTTGTTTTTGCAACCCTTACCAAATGTTTTTTTTTTTCAGGAAAACTCTCGAAGATGCATTTCTTCAGGCATTATCAGACATTTTGCATGTGTATTTTTGGAGTTATGTTTCAAAAACTGTCATTTTGAGTGTGACCAATATGAGTTCAGTAAAATCTAATATTTGTATTTGTGATTCTTTCCAAAATACCTTATTCTGCTAAAACTTACATAAATTCAATATTAAAGGCTTTTTAAGACAGATTTCATATTTGGTTTTGGAGTTATGATTATAAACCTTTCATATTTAGTATGACAGTAACACTGTTATATTGAATAAAAAAACTAACTTGTGTCTTTGCAAACCTTACAAAAGATAATTTTTCTAGTACAACTAACAAAAAAACATATCTCTAGGCATTATTAGCCATTTTGCATGTGTTGTTTAGAAGTTATGTTTGAATACATTTTTATTGCTTTTTTCGCATTATCTCAGGATTCTAAGACTATTATAGTCATATTGAGTAAAAAACAACTTTTTGCATTTGCAAGATTTAAAAGAGCATATGTTTCGGGTAAAACTCCCGAAGATGCATTATTTCAGGCATTATTAGCCATTTTTCATGTGTGGTGTAGGAGTTATCTTTAAATAACTGTCATATTGAGTCTTACAGTAAACAGTTATATTGAGTAAAACCTCATTTTTGTATTTGCAAACCATTGAAAAACAACTGTATCTAGTAAAACTCACATGTATTTAATAACACAGTTATTTTTAGACATTTTGCACGTTTGGATTATGAATTATGTTTGAATACATTGTTATTGCTTTTTTCGCATTATCTCAGGATTCTAAGTACATTACTGTCAAATTGAGTAACAAATCAAATTTTGTTTTTGCAAACCTTACCAAATGTTTTTTTTTTCAGGAAAACTCTCGAATATGCATTTCTTCAGGCATTATTAGACATTTTGCATGTGTATTTTTGAAGTTATGTTTCAAAAACTGTCATTTTAAATGTGACCAATATGAGTTCAGTAAAATCTAATATTTGTATTTGTGATTCTTTCCAAAATACCTGATTCTGCTAAAACTCACATAAATTCAATATTAAAGGCTTTTTAAGACAAATTTCATTTTTTGGTTTTGGAGTTATGATTATAAACCTTTCATATTTAGGATGACAGTTACACTGTTAAATTGAATAAAAAAACTAACTTGTGTCTTTGCAAACCTTACAAAAGATCATATTTCTAGTACAACTAACAAAAAAACATATCTCTAGGCATTATTAGCCATTTTGCATGTGTTGTTTAGAAGTTATGTTTGAATACATTTTTATTGCTTTTTTCGCATTATCTCAGGATTCTAAGACTATTATAGTCATATTGAGTAAAAAACAACTTTTTGCATTTGCAAGATTTAAAAAAGCATATGTTTCGGGTAAAACTCCCGAAGATGCATTATTTCAGGCATTATTAGCCATTTTTCATGTGTGGTGTAGGAGTTATCTTTAAATAACTGTCACATTGAGTGTTACAGTATACAGTCATTTTGAGTAAAACCTCATTTTTGTATTTGCAAACCATTGAAAAACAACTGTATCTAGTAAAACTCACATGTATTCAATATCACAGGCATTTTTAGACATTTTGCACGTTTGGATTAGGAATTATGTTTGAATACATTTTTATTGCTTTTTTCGCATTATCTCAGGATTCTAAGTACATTACTGTCAAATTGAGTAACAAATCAAATTTTGTTTTTGCAAACCTTACCAAATGTTTTTTTTTCTGGAAAACTCTCAAAGATGCATTTCTTCAGGCATTATTAGACATTTTGCATGTGTATTTTTGGAGTTATGTTTCAAAAACTGTCATTTTGAGTGTGACCAATATGAGTTCAGTAAAATCTAATATTTGTATTTGTGATTCTTTCCAAAATACCTGATTCTGCTAAAACTCACATAAATTCAATATTAAAGGCTTTTTAAGACAAATTTCTTATTTGGTTTTGGAGTTATGATTATAAACCTTTCATATTTAGTATGACAGTTACACTGTTATATTAAATAAAAAATCTAACTTGTGTCTTTGCAAACCTTACAAAAGATAATTTTTCTAGTACAACTAACAAAAAAACATATCTCTAGGCAGTATTAGCCATTTTGCATGTGTTGTTTAGAAGTTATGTTTGAATACATTTTTATTGCTTTTTTCGCATTATCTCAGGAGTCCAAGACTATTATAGTCATATTGACTAAAAAACAACTTTTTGCATTTGCAAGATTTAAAAAAGCATATGTTTCGGGTAAAACTCCCGAAGATGCATTATTTCAGGCAGTATTAGCCATTTTTCATGTGTGGTGTAGGAGTTATCTTTAAATAACTGTCATATTGAGTGTTACAGTATACAGTCATATTGAGTAAAACCTCATTTTTGTATTTGCAAACCATTGAAAAACAACTGTATCTAGTAAAACTCACATGTATTCAATATCACAGGCATTTTTAGACATTTTGCACGTTTGGATTAGGAATTATGTTTGAATACATTTTTATTGCTTTTTTCGCATTATCTCATGATTCTAAGTACATTACTGTCAAATTGAGTAACAAATCAAATTTTGTTTTTGCTAACCTTACCAGATGTTTTTTTTTTCAGGAGAACTCTCGAAGATATATTTCTTCAGGCATTATTAGACATTTTGCATGTGTATTTTTGGAGTTATGTTTCAAAAACTGTCATTTTGAGTGTGACCAATATGAGGCCAGTAAAACCTAATATTTGTATTTGTGATTCTTTCCAAAATACCTGATTCTGCTAAAACTTACATACATTCAATATTAAAGGCTTTTTAAGACAAATGTCATATTTGGTTTTGGAGTTATGATTATGAACCTTTCATATTTAGTATGACAGTTACACTGTTATATTGAATAAAAAAACTAACTTGTGTCTTTGCAAACCTTACAAAAGATAATTTTTCTAGTACAACTAACCAAAATACATATCTCTAGGCATTATTAGCCATTTTGCATGTGTTGTTTAGAAGTTATGTTTGAATACATTTTTATTGCTTTTTTCGCATTATCTCAGGATTCTAAGACTATAATAGTCATATTGAGTAAAAAACTACTTTTTGCATTTGCAAGATTTAAAAAAGCATATGTTTCGAGTAAAACTCCCAAAGATGCATTATTTCAGCCATTATTAGCCATTTTTCATGTGTGGTGTAGGAGTTATGTTTAAATAACTGTCATATTGAGTGTTACAGTATACAGTCATATTGAGTAAAACCTCATTTTTGTATTTGCAAACCATTGAAAAACAACTGTATCTAGTAAAACTCACATGTATTCAATATCACAGGCATTTTTAGACATTTTGCACGTTTGGATTAGGAATTATGTTTGAATACATTTTTATTTCTTTTTTCGCATTATCTCAGGATTCTAAGTACATGACTGTCAAATTGAGTAACAAATCAAATTTTGTTTTTGCAAACCTTACCAGATGTTTTTTTTTTTTCAGGAAAACTCTCGAAGATGCATTTCTTCAGGCATTATTAGACATTTTGCATGTGTATTTTTGGAGTTATGTTTCAAAAACTGTCATTTTGAGTGTGACCAATATGAGGCCAGTAAAATCTAATATTTGTATTTGTGATTCTTTCCAAAATACCTGATTCTGCTAAAACTCACATAAATTCAATATTAAAGGCTTTTTAAGACAAATTTCATATTTGGTTTTGGAGTTATGATTATAAACCTTTCATATTTAGTATGACAGTTACACTGTTATATTGAAAAAAATATATATAACTTGTGTCTTTGCAAACCTTACAAAAGATAATTTTTCTAGTACAACTAACCAAAATACATATCTCTAGGCATTATTAGCCATTTTGCATTTGTTGTTTAGAAGTTATGTTTGAATACCGTTTTATTGATTTTTTCACAGTATCTCAGGTTTCTAAGACTATTATAGTCATATTGAGTAAAAAACTACTTTTTGCATTTGCAAGATTTAAAAAAGCATATGTTTCAAGTAAAACTCCCAAAGATGCATTATTTCAGGCATTATTAGCTATTTTTCATGTGTGGTGTAGGAGTTATGTTTAAATAACTGTCATATTGAGTGTTACAGTATACAGTCATATTGAGTAAGTTGTATTTGCAAACCATAGAAAAACAACTGTATCTAGTAAAACTCACATGTATTCAATATCACAGGCATTTTTAGACATTTTGCACGTTTGGATTAGGAATTAAGTTTGAATACATTTTTTTTGCTTTTTTCGCATTATCTCAGGATTCTAAGTACATTACTGTCAAATTGAGTAACAAATCAAATTTTGTTTTTGCTAACCTTACCAGATGTTTTTTTTTTCAGGAGAACTCTCGAAAATATATTTTTTCAGGCATTATTAGACATTTTGCATGTGTATTTTTGGAGTTATGTTTCAAAAACTGTCATTTTGAGTGTGACCAATATGAGGCCAGTAAAACCTAATATTTGTATTTGTGATTCTTTCCAAAATACCTGATTCTGCAAAAACTTACATAAATTCAATATTAAAGGCTTTTTAAGACAAATGTCATATTTGGTTTTGGAGTTATGATTATAAACCTTTCATATTTAGTATGACAGTTACACTGTTATATTGAATAAAAAAACTAACTTGTGTCTTTGCAAACCTTACAAAAGATATTTTTTCTAGTACAACTAACCAAAATACATATCTCTAGGCATTATTAGCCATTTTGCATGTGTTGTTTAGAAGTTATGTTTGAATACATTTTTATTGCTTTTTTCGCATTATCTCAGGATTCTAAGACTATAATAGTCATATTGAGTAAAAAACTACTTTTTGCATTTGCAAGATTTAAAAAAGCATATGTTTCGAGTAAAACTTCCAAAGATGCATTATTTCAGGCATTATTAGCCATTTTTCATGTGTGGTGTAGGAGTTATGTTTAAATAACTGTCGTATTGAGTGTTACAGTATACAGTCATATTGAGTAAAACCTCATTTTTGTATTTGCAAACCATTGAAAAACAACTGTATCTAGTAAAACTCACATGTATTCAATATCACAGGTATTTTTTAGACATTTTGCACGTTTGGATTAGGAATTATGTTTGAATACATTTGTATTTCTTTTTTCGCATTATCTCAGGATTCTAAGTACATGACTGTCAAATTGAGTAACAAATCAAATTTTGTTTTTGCAAACCTTACCAAATGTTTTTTTTTTCAGGAAAACTCTCGAAGATGCATTTCTTCAGGCATTATTAGACATTTTGCATGTGTATTTTTGAAGTTATGTTTCAAAAACTGTCATTTTGAGTGTGACCAATATGAGTTCAGTAAAATCTGATATTTGTATTTGTGATTCTTTCCATAATACCTTATTCTGCTAAAACTTACATAAATTCAATATTAAAGGCTTTTTAAGACAGATTTCATATTTGGTTTTGGAGTTATGATTATAAACCTTTCATATTTAGTATGACAGTAACACTGTTATATTGAATAAAAAAACTAACTTGTGTCTTTGCAAACCTTACAAAAGATAATTTTTCCAGTACAACTAACAAAAAAACATATCTCTAGGCATTATTAGCCATTTTGCATGTGTTGTTTAGAAGTTATGTTTGAATACATTTTTATTGCTTTTTTCGCATTATCTCAGGATTCTAAGACTATTATAGTCATATTGAGTAAAAAACAACTTTTTGCATTTGCAAGATTTAAAAAAGCATATGTTTCGGGTAAAACTCCCGAAGATGCATTATTTCAGGCATTATTAGCCATTTTTCATGTGTGGTGTAGGAGTTATGTTTAAATAACTGTCATATTGAGTGTTACAGTATACAGTCATATTGATTAAAACCTCATTTTTGTATTTGCAAACCATTGAAAAACAACTGTATCTAGTAAAACTCACATGTATTCAATATCACAGGCATTTTTAGACATTTTGCACGTTTGGATTAGGAATTATGTTTGAATACATTTGTATTTCTTTTTTCGCATTATCTCAGGATTCTAAGTACATGACTGTCAAATTGAGTAACAAATCAAATTTTGTTTTTGCAAACCTTACCAGATGTTTTTTTTTTTTCAGGAAAACTCTCGAAGATGCATTTCTTCAGGCATTATTAGACATTTTGCATGTGTATTTTTGGAGTTATGTTTCAAAAACTGTCATTTTGAGTGTGACCAATATGAGTTCAGTAAAATCTAATATTTGTATTTGTGATTCTTTCCAAAATACCTGATTCTGCTAAAACTCACATAAATTCAATATTAAAGGCTTTTTAAGACTCATTTCATATTTGGTTTTGGAGTTATGATTATAAACCTTTCATTTTTAGTATGACAGTTACACTGTTATATTAAATAAAAAATCTAACTTGTGTCTTTGCAAACATTACAAAAGATCATTTTTCTAGTACAACTAACAAAAAAACATATCTCTAGGCATTATTAGCCATTTTGCATGTGTTGTTTAGAAGTTATGTTTGAATAAATTTGTATTGCTTTTTTAGCATTATCTCAGGAGTCTAAGACTATTATAGTCATATTGACTAAAAAAATACTTTTTGCATTTGCAAGATTTAAAAAAGCATAGGTTTCGAGTAAAACTCCCAAAGATGCATTATTTCAGGCATTATTAGCCATTTTTCATGTGTGGTGTAGGAGTTATGTTTAAATAACTGTCATATTGAGTCTTACAGTAAACAGTTATATTGAGTAAAACCTCATTTTTGTATTTGCAAACCATTGAAAAACAACTGTATCTAGTAAAACTCACATGTATTCAATATCACAGGCATTTTTAGACATTTTGCACGTTTGGATTATGAATTATGTTTGAATACATTGTTATTGCTTTTTTCGCATTATCTCAGGATTCTAAGTACATTACTGTCAAATTGAGTAACAAATCAAATTTTGTTTTTGCAACCCTTACCAAATGTTTTTTTTTTTCAGGAAAACTCTCGAAGATGCATTTCTTCAGGCATTATCAGACATTTTGCATGTGTATTTTTGGAGTTATGTTTCAAAAACTGTCATTTTGAGTGTGACCAATATGAGTTCAGTAAAATCTAATATTTGTATTTGTGATTCTTTCCAAAATACCTTATTCTGCTAAAACTTACATAAATTCAATATTAAAGGCTTTTTAAGACAGATTTCATATTTGGTTTTGGAGTTATGATTATAAACCTTTCATATTTAGTATGACAGTAACACTGTTATATTGAATAAAAAAACTAACTTGTGTCTTTGCAAACCTTACAAAAGATAATTTTTCTAGTACAACTAACAAAAAAACATATCTCTAGGCATTATTAGCCATTTTGCATGTGTTGTTTAGAAGTTATGTTTGAATACATTTTTATTGCTTTTTTCGCATTATCTCAGGATTCTAAGACTATTATAGTCATATTGAGTAAAAAACAACTTTTTGCATTTGCAAGATTTAAAAGAGCATATGTTTCGGGTAAAACTCCCGAAGATGCATTATTTCAGGCATTATTAGCCATTTTTCATGTGTGGTGTAGGAGTTATCTTTAAATAACTGTCATATTGAGTCTTACAGTAAACAGTTATATTGAGTAAAACCTCATTTTTGTATTTGCAAACCATTGAAAAACAACTGTATCTAGTAAAACTCACATGTATTTAATAACACAGTTATTTTTAGACATTTTGCACGTTTGGATTATGAATTATGTTTGAATACATTGTTATTGCTTTTTTCGCATTATCTCAGGATTCTAAGTACATTACTGTCAAATTGAGTAACAAATCAAATTTTGTTTTTGCAAACCTTACCAAATGTTTTTTTTTTCAGGAAAACTCTCGAATATGCATTTCTTCAGGCATTATTAGACATTTTGCATGTGTATTTTTGAAGTTATGTTTCAAAAACTGTCATTTTAAATGTGACCAATATGAGTTCAGTAAAATCTAATATTTGTATTTGTGATTCTTTCCAAAATACCTGATTCTGCTAAAACTCACATAAATTCAATATTAAAGGCTTTTTAAGACAAATTTCATTTTTTGGTTTTGGAGTTATGATTATAAACCTTTCATATTTAGGATGACAGTTACACTGTTAAATTGAATAAAAAAACTAACTTGTGTCTTTGCAAACCTTACAAAAGATCATATTTCTAGTACAACTAACAAAAAAACATATCTCTAGGCATTATTAGCCATTTTGCATGTGTTGTTTAGAAGTTATGTTTGAA